>NW_008356004.1:766090-767314 GCF_000622305.1 Nannospalax galili
TTTGGCTCCCTGGCTACTTGGGGCTAATGTTTTTACTGGGGATACATGGGAACATGTGGAACATCTAGCTCGACAAAGGGAGGTTCAATTGGGCTTGATCTGCCACTGGAGTTGTACCCTATTATTTCAGCCTTAAAGGCATGCTTTCGGCCCGAGAGCCCTAAGCCCTCAGTGCCACCTCCTGACGAGCCTTCAGAAACCCCGGCATGGGAATCATGGGAAGGGTTGGAGGAAGAAGGGAGAAATGCAACAGAAGTGAATCCAAAAGCAGCCAAAATAACAAGCAGCACCTCGGGAGTGCCCTGGCCAGCTTCAGGGCTTCCTGAAACCCATGAGAACCATACCCATTTCCAGGATTCCAGCCCCACTCAGGAGGCTTCTGTGAGGCCATGGGTAGAAGCATATCCTATTAATGTAAACCCAGGAGGCTCATGCCCTGACCCCTGGTATCCCTGGGAGGCAAAGTATTTAAAGGAATTAAAAAGGACGGTGGCTGAGGATGGCCCGGGATCACCCTGGGTAGATACTCTCCTCCAAGGCTTGGCTCATCAGCAGTGTACTACAAAGGATTGGTTGGAACTCACCAAAGCAGTCCTTCCTAGCCCTATATATATTAAATGGTGTGCCCTCTTTAAGGAGGAATGCAGGATACAGGCTGAGAGGAATGCAAGTTCATAGGATTAAATGCTTGGAGAAAATTGGACGAGGGGCCTACCGAATCCCCCCTTGCAGGAATTAATCAAAAGCCTGGTGAACCCCTCTATGAGTTTATAGACAGAGTGGAGAAGAGATTAAAACAAAAATTACCCCCAGGCCCATTGAGGGAACAATTCACTAAACTGTTTGTATGGGATGGAATGGATGCTGATCACAAGATAGCCTGTTCTGGCCTTAAGGAGAGGTCCATGGAACAATGGATAATTGCCTCTAAGGAGGTGGGAACCCAGAGGGGGCAAACCAAAGCCATGGCTGCTGTCTTACAGATGCAAACAGAGGCTCTGACCCATGCCTTAACCCAGGCATTTAATTCACTTAATTTGGGTCAGCTGGTAACAATGAGGCCTAGAGGGGTAGAAGGTCCATGTTTTGGCTGTGGTCAGACTGGCCATATTAAAAGAAATTACACTCAGTGAGAGAGCTGGCCTAAGCCTGGAGGTAGGGTATCAAAAAGACCCCCATCTATGCCCTGTCCCAGGTGTCACACAGGGCTCCATTGGCAAAAGG
>NW_008356004.1:767897-769684 GCF_000622305.1 Nannospalax galili
ATCTAAAGGGGAGGTATGACCCCTGGTGGCAGCAGGGTTATCCACCAACCTCATAGGACAAGACATTTTGGGGACACACAGGCCTGCATAACCACTGATAGCAAGGCCTTTTATGATGACCTTTTGGATCTTGAAGAGTCTGATAGGCTTCCTGAGTCAGCAACTCAAGGGTTCTCTCGCCATATCAATTACAGGTGGGACCCAAAGAAAGAGCATTGGGTTCACCCCCAATTCTAAGGGCCACTGCCCATCAGGTTCCAGCTATCCAGTGGTACCCTGGGGCACTGGTATGGGTGGAGCAGTGGCCATTACCTGAGACAAAGCTACAGGCTTTAAAGGAAATTGTGCAGGAACAATTACGGTTGGGCCACATCTGGCCTTCTGTAAGTCCATGGAACACACCTGTCTTTGTTATTAAGAAAGCCTCTGGCAAATGGAGAATGTTGCAAGACTTGCATAAAGTCAATCCTAGAATGACCCTAGTGGGTACATCCTTAAGGGAACTGCCTTGGATCCCTGCTATTCCCTCAGATTTATTTCTTATAGTTATAGACATTAAAGTTTTTTTTCTATCCCTCTACAACCCCAGGATTGTGAAAAATTTGCTTTCTCTGTACCTTCCACCAACTTTAAAACACCTAATGTGAGGTATGAATGGACCGTTTTACCCCAAGGTATGGCCAATAGCCCAGCATTCTGCCAAAGCTATGTGAAGATGCTTTTGGGTGCTGCTCACTTGCTGCCACATGCCACTGTGTATATTTATATGGATGATATGATCTTGGGAGCTCCAAGCCCCCCAAAATTAGAAGAGTTATATAACGTTATTGAGAAATATCTACAGACAGGCAGACTCCATGTATCCACTGATAAAATACAGACTATTACTCCCTTTAAAATTCTGGGAAACATACTCTCTTTAGAAGAAGTACTTTAAAACCACAACTGCTGTCAAGTCTACTGTAACCCTGACAGAGCTACAAAAATTATTAGGAGAAATTAATTGGCTACGAGCCTGGATGCCTATTCCCACTGAGACTTTAAGACCACTGTTTCAGTTGCTAGTAGGGAAACAGCCTTCAGAACTAATTCACCTGGCTCCTCAACACCTGGACATCTTACATGAGGTCCAGGATGCCCTGGACTGAGCCCAAATTGCCTGTTACACTCCTAGTAAAGATCTTGAGTTATGGGTACTCCCTGGTGAGACCCTGATGACATCTGTCCATATACAGGACAGAAAGCCCCTTCAACGGGTGCATGCCTCTCTGGGAGGCATATCACAAGTTTATACACCCATGGATCAATTCACTGACCTGATTGAGAAAGGATGTGATGTAGCTCTGAGACATTATGGCATAGACTCTCTTAAAATTGTTATCCCTTATCAGCTTGGGGATTTTAAATGGCTCTGCAGAAATAATAACCAAGTGGCTAAAGCCTTGGAAGGGTTCCTGGGAAATTTGGACTGTCATAATGGCCCTCATAAATGGGTGACCTCCTTTCACGCCTTCTGTTGGGATGCTCCCCGACTCTTTGTCAAGGAACCATTAGTAAAAGCCTATAATGTTTTCACTGATGGGGGAAGATTTGGAGCTGCAGTGATAGTATACCCAGGGGCAGATGAGAAACCAGAAAGATATGTCCACACTTGTGATGGCTCAGCTCAATTCAAGGAACTCATGGCCATTGCTTTAGCATTAACAAAGATAAGTGAGCCCATAAATTTGTTTTCTGACAGTCTGTATGTAGTCAATCTTCTTCCAGGGCTATTAGGTTCTCATATC
>NW_008356004.1:770501-784558 GCF_000622305.1 Nannospalax galili
ATTGTTTCAACATGCAAGATAGATCAGTGGTTTTCATGAAACAAGGTAAAAGACAGTCGTTAATATGGTCTCACATTCCACATTGCAGCTGACCTTTAAGAAGCTACATCATTTTTCAGTTCCATTCATTTATCTGCAAAACATTATACTGTGTGAGTAACCCAGACCCAGAAAGTCAAACAACGCATGTTTTCTCTATTGGTGGATCTTCATTTCAAATCTTTATCAGTGAGTATATAACCTGCAGTAACTGCAGAAGCCAGGCAAGTAGAAAGAGTGGGCTGGAAAGGAGCTATAGAAAAGGGGATAGATAGTAGGACATAGGTGCTATCAAGGGGAAATGGAAAAAATGTTGGAGGGGGAGCTTTAACTGAAGAGGGGGAAGAGCAGGTAATACAGAGGGAGAGAGAGAAAGGAGAGGTAACACCAAGTATGTTTGAAAAGAACTGAGGGAAGTTGAAGTTTTAGTTATAAACATACTTAATAATGCATACATATTTCAAATGGAGTTGTGCATGCTACACGGATATTAATGTCCCTCAAGAATCAAAGAATATATAACAAAAACCCCATCACCAAGCATGGGGAACCTCCCTGAGTTGTTGGTCAGGGTAGTCAAAAAGAGTCCCAAAATAATATAGACTAATGCCATTGCCATTAATTGCTTCCTAAATCTTGTAGGTAAGACTCAATTACTGAAGACATTACAGACTTTGGACACAATGTGGGGACCTAAAAGCCCCACCTTGCATAGGTCTGAAAGGAAGTTACTGGGTGTGTGGCCTGACTTGTTTTGAAAGTCTGAAGAATACTTCCGTACTGCTGAGGAGTGCATGACCAGCATATGACCATCCTTAAGATACACCCTCAGGAGGGAGGGGGGAGTTCCAGGTGCCTTTATAAGCTTTGTAACACCTGCACTAAATGAGTCTCTGCCTGACTAAGACTCCCCGTTGCATCTGAGTATCCCTGGGTAATGAGAGTGGTGTGGGCTGGTGAATGGTGTGCATACTCATCCCAAATCCTCAGCTTGCCAGGGGTCACTGGTTCAAACCCCGAGCAGAGATTGTTTTTAAAAGACCAAGACTAGCACCTAAACAGAGTAAAAGCTACATTAGTTACCAACAGTACCTCCTATTCCAAGTTTCAAGCAAAATAATGGGTTTTCAGGTACTGAAACCAGTTTGCAGAGAAGATTAAATACTCTCAAGAGGGTGCAAGGAATAAATAAATTATAACAGGTCAACCAAGAGAGGTCTAAAAAGCAGCGTTATAACTTCAACATAATAGGAATTAATAAATAATAACTCTCAATATTAATACTCTCAACTCCCCAGTAAGAAAACACAGAGTAACTGATTTGATTAGAAAAGAGGAACCATTGAATTGCTGCCTCCAAGAAACACAGCTCTCCAAAAATGATCAACAGCATCTAAGGATAAAAGGATGGAAAAAGATATTCTAAGAAATGAAAATATGGAACAATCAGACATAGCTATTCTAAAATCTGAAAAAACAGACTCAAACTATAAATAGTCATAAGAGATATGGAAATCACTTCATACTCACTAAAGGAAAAATACACCAAGGGTATATTACAGACCTAAATATATATGCAAAACACACAAGGGTACCCAATTTCATAAAAGAAACTGTATTAGATGCAAAATCACACATGGATTCCAATACAGTTGGTGACTTCAATAAACCACTATTATCAATTGGCAGATCACCCAGACAAAAAGTAAGTAGAGAAATGACACCATAACTCAAATGGACCTTATAATCATTTATAAAACATTCCACCAAAACACTAAAGAAAACATTTTCTTCTCACAAGTCCACAGAACTTGCTCCAAAATGAAACACATATGAAACACAAAGCGAATTGCCACAAATTTTTGAAAATTCAAATTCAAATAATATACTTTATTCAGTCTGACCACAAAACAAAGCTAGATATCAACAATAATAAAAATAAATGTAATCCACCACATAAACCAGCTCAAAGACAGAAACCACATGATCATCTCATTAAATGCAAAAAAAAAAGGCCTTTTACAAAATCCAACATTCATCCATGATAAATCTCATGGAAAATATAGGGATATAGGTACATATTACAACATAATAAAGGCAATATAAAACAATCCCATAGCCAACATCATGCTAAATTGAGAAAAACTCAAAACATTCCCATTAAAATCAGGAGGAAGATAAGGATGTCCATGCTCACTATTCCTGTTCAATAGTACTTTGATTTTTAAGCTAGAGCAATCAGATAAATGAAGTATAAAAGGGGCATAGAAATTGGAAAGGAAGAAGTAAAAGTATCCTTATTTGAAGATGATATCATTCTATACATAAAAGACCCTAAAGACACCATCAGAAATCTCCTAGAGCTGATAAGTACATTCAACAAAGTAACAGGATTTCAAATTAATACCCTCAAGTCAATAGCCTTCCTATATACCAATAATAAACATACTGAGAAAGAAATCTTGGAAATAATCCAGTTCATGATAGGCCCCAAAACATTAAATATTGGAATAAATCTAACTAAGAAATAAAAGCCTTAAGACATTGAAGAAGATGCCAGAAAATGGAAAGGCCTCTTGTGTTCATGAATCAGTAGGAATCATGTTATGGCCATCCTACAAAGAGCAACCTATGGTTTCAATGCAATGCCCATTAAATTCCACCAAAATTCTTCACAGAAATTGAAAAAATAATCTGATTTTAAATAGAAAACACAGGAAAACCAGAATAGCCCAAGTAATCCTGAACAATAAGAGAACTAAAACAATAAAAGAGGAATTAACATCCCTGATCTCAAATTATATTTCAGAGCTATAGTAATAAAAACAGCATGATAGTGGTATATACATTGATCATTGGAATAGAATTGAGAACTCAGATTTAAACCCACATACTTAGAGTCATCAAATTTTTAACAAAGGAGCCACAACAGGATATATACTCACATATAAGGGATGGGTGCTAAGGTCCACTGATGAAGGAGAACATACATCACTTATTTTTTCTATTTGTGTTACTTCACTTAGAATGAGTTTCTAGTTCCATCCATTTACCTGAAAATTTCATCATTTCATCTTTACATCCTGTTGAGTAGAACACCACTGTGTAACTGTACCACATTTTCATTTCCTGTTCAGCTGAGAAACATTTAGATTGTTTCCAACTCTTAACTATTGTGAAAAGAACAGCAACAAACATGGATGCACAGGTATCTGTACAGTAGGATGAGTCCTTAAGTATTTGCCAAGAAGTGGTATAACAAGGTCCTATAGTAAATTCATTTTTAGTGTTTTAAGAGTTCTCCACATTTCATTCCATAGTTCTTGCATGAGTTTGCATTTCCACCAGCAGTGAATGAGCATTCCCCTTTCTACACATCTTCACCAGCATTTGGAGTCTTTTGTTCTCTTCACCTTAGCCAGTCTGACTGGCGTAAGGCGGAATCTTAAAGAGATTTTGATCTGAATTTCTCTGATTACTAAGGATTATGAACACTCTTTAAGGCATTTCCTAGCCATTTTATTTCTTCATTTGAGAACTCTCTGCTCAGGTTCTTAGCTCATCTTTTAACTGCATCTTTTTTGTTGTTGTCTTTTGAGTTGTTTTATATTCCTAATATTAACCCTCTGTCTGATGTGCAGCAGGGGAAGATTTTCTCCCACTCAGTGTGTTTCCTCTTCACTTCCTTGCTTCCTTATTGTGCTATACAGAAACGTTTTATTTTAATGCGGTCCCACTTGTCGATTTTTTACCTTAATACCAGAGAAACTGGTGTTCTGGTTTAGAAGGTGTTTTTCTACAGCTATATCTTGTAGGTACTGCCTTTATTTTCTTATTGCAGTCTCATAGTTTCAGAGTTTATATTGAGGTCTTTGATACATTTGGAGTTGAATTTTGTGCAGGGTGAAAGATAAAGGTCCAATTTATTCTCTGCACTTGGAGATCTAGTTTTGCCAGCACCATTTGTTGAAAAAAGATGCTCTTTCCTCCATTGTGTGTTCTTGGCACCTTTGACAATATCGGGGGGCTAAAATTGCATGCCCTCATATTTGGGTCTTCTATTGTGTTCTATGGATCTACATTTCTGTTTTTGTGTCACCACTATGCCATTTTTAGGACTGCGTTCTGTAATATAGTTTCAGAATTGGTATGGTGACACCCCCCCCGAGCATTGTTCTTTTTGCTAAAGATTTTTTTTGACAATCCTTGCATTTTAGTGATTCCATATGAATTTTGGGATGATTTTTTTCGAGCTCTGTGAAGAATAACCTGATGTAACAGCAGGAACCCAGAAAAGGGAAAGAAAGAGCCAAGAGAGGGGGATAGTAGGAAACAGATGTTAACAAAGGGGAAATGGGGAAAATTGGAGTATTCACCTGGGAAGGCAGGAAGGAAGACCATACAAGGAATCATGTAGGTAAAGGGGAAGAAGGAACTCAAATGAGGGAGAATAATAGGAGACAGGTATTGTCAAGGGCAAAATGGGGTTACTTTAACTGGAAAGGAAGAGGGAAGTTAGACGGGGGAGAGAGAGAGAGAGAGAGAGAGAGAGAGAGAGAGAGAGAGAGAGAGTTTAGGTGGTGTGAAAAGACAAAGGGAAAATCTATTAACTCAAAAAGAACCCCTGAAAGAAAAAAATCCAACCTGAACATGAGTGCATGTGAATCACTGAAGGCTATACAACAAGAACCACAGTGTCAGACAGGAGAAACCTCCTTTTCAGTTGTTGATCAGGGAGTCCAAGGGCTCACAAAATAACACAGGCTACTGCCACAGCCCTGTTTACCTCCCAGAACTTGAAGGTAAGGCCCTATTACTGAAGACAGGACATACCTTGAGCACAGGAATTGGAGGAATGGAAATGGATATGACTTGAAGCCTCCTCCCTGGTTCTAGAGGATACTATGCAAGCTGCTAAGGCAGAAAATCAATTAACGGTCCAACCCAGTTTTAAAGTCTAATAAGCATAATCACTAGCATAGAAAATTATCTCTATTGGTGCAGCAGTGGCACTTTTACCTACGGATAACCCTACCTCTGTCATACCTCTAGACAAATTAAATTTCTTACTGTATGCTAAATATGGATCCTTATAATTACAAGCAAGAATACTAATCACCACTAATCAAAGAAGCTTCCTTTTGCAATAGATGGTGAGTATTACAGTTTCAAAACAAGTAACACACAAAGAATATATGTCTGTGAGATGCCCAGTACAAAGTGACACATCTGCACTGGAACCTCTATACCTAAGGCTCATGAAACATAGTGGCACAGGGTAGAGAGAATACTAACACATCCCTTAACTCTCACCAGTGAAGCTTCCTCATACAACACAGTGTGATGCACACAGAAAGTCTCAACTGGTAGAGTTCTAGAGAATAATAGACGGCAGGATATGTGTCCCTATGTAGGACTCCTGTAACAAACATCACTTAGGAGTCATTGCAGAAGAAGGAGGGCAGAAAGATTGTAAGAGCCAGAGTTAGTGCATGAAATTAAGGAAACAGGTTTCCAGGCATCTAGGAACTTATGAGTTTGCATCTATGGTGATAGCATTCACAAAACCAGTGCTGACTCAATCAGACAAAAACCCAACATGTAACTAGGGACAGGGTTATTCTGAGGAACTATTGGCAACAGGTTACTGTGGAGTGAGGGAGAGTTGATATTCTTTTAGGGAGTCATTCTACATATGCTGACTAGACTCTAGGTGATAAATTTGTACCAAGGGACAACTGGATACAAATGCTTGACCAGAGAGGCTTTAAGATACATAACAGAATACATGAAATCAGGTGAGGGGTATATGGGGGATGCTAATGGGAAAGAAAGTCTAAATTTGATTAAGATCTATTGTATGAAATAAATGATAATTCAATAAAAAATATACATTCAAAAAGGAGCCTCAAATACATACTAGAGAAAAAACAGCATTTTCAACAAATGGTGCTAGTCAAACAGGATAGTTGCTTGTAGAGGAATGAAACTAGATCTCTGTCTCTCACCATGAAAAAAAATTCAACTACAGATGGATCAAGGACCTCAACATAATATCCCAAACCCTGACTCTCAAAAAGAGAAAGTAGGGAATACATAGTAGCTTATACAAACAGGAAAGGACTTTCTGAACAAGACTTCTATAGTACAATCATTAAGTTCAACAATTGACAAATGGGATCTCTTGAAACTAAAAAAACTGATTGACAGCAAAGGATACCATTCTTCTATTGAAAAGGCAACTTACAGAATGGGAATAAAAGCTTCATGACTTAATACCTCTGCCAAATGTTAGTAGCTAAAATATACAAAGAACTCAAAAACGTAAACACCAAAAACAACAACCCAATTAAAAATTGGCACAAAGAGAGCTGAACAGGAAATTCTCTAAAGATGAAATGAAAATGGAGGAGAAATATTTTTTAAAATGTTCAATATCTTGGGGCTGGAGAGATGATTCAGCAGTTAAGAGCACTGGATGCTCTTGCAGAGGACCTGGGTTCAAATCCCAACATGTATATGGGGGCCAACAACTATTCATAGCTCCAGTTCTATGGGATCAGATGCCCTCTTCTTTTCTCCGCAGGCAATGCATGATGTGGATGCATTTACACATGCAGACAATACACTCATGCACACAAAAATAAAAATAAATCAATAAATATTTTTAAATGTTCAACATCTTTATTCATCATGGAAATGTAAATTTAAAAGTGAAATTTTGAGATTCCATCTTACCCCACTCGGGGTGTCTAATACCCCCCCCCAAAAAAAAATAAGCAACAAATGCTAGTGAAGGTGTGGGGAAAGAGGAACTCATCCACATGTGGTAGGAGGTAAAACAAGTACAGCCACCATGGAAATCTGTATGGAGATTCCTCAAAATGCTAGAAATGTATCTACCATATAATCTAACCATACTACTCTTGAGCATATACAAAGACTACCCCACTGCAGAAATACCTATTCATTCATGTTCATTACTGCCCTTTTCATAAAGCCAGGATTGGAAACAATTTACATTTCCATCAATTGGTGAATATATAATAAAGGTGTGGTACATGTACACAATACAGCATTTTTCAGCTCTTAAAAAATGAATTTATGAGTGTTTGGAGGTATGGTTCAGTAGTTAAGGGCACTGGCTGCTCTTACAGAGAACCCAGGTTCAGTTCCCAACATGCATATGGCAGCTAACAACCATCTGTAACTCCAGATCCAGGGGATGTAATATCTTCTTCTGATCTGTTCCAAGCGCATGACAAGGGTGATGCACTGACAAAATGCAGGTAATCTAGTCATATACATAAAATAAAAATAATAAAACTAGTTTAAAAACCCTGAAATTATGAAATTCACAGGTAAATGGATGGAATTGGAAATAAGTATCCAGAGAGAAAGGGGGACAGGGGAAGAGAGAGAGAGAGAGAGAGAGAAAATATCCAGATGCAGAAATACAAATGTCATATAGTTTCATACTAGCTTTGAAATCAATGATGACATTTTTCAACTTGAAAATTCAAAGTGGTTTGGAAACTAACAAACATCTGTGTGGATGGAGACTTCCTGATAGATGAGGCAGAATGTAGCAATATAAAGGGGAATGGGATGAATATTGTAGGAAGAGTAAAATGCAGTGGGAAACGGGAGGATATAGAAGAGAAGGGTGTACTGAAGGGATAATTAACACTAAAGGCATTTGTAAATAGCCATATGTAAACCTACCACTATAGAAACTTCTTAAAGTATATACATATACATCATTTAAAAAGATTAAAGGGAGTTACCTTAGAAGACAGCAAAGTAAAAGTCAAATGCCAAGAGCAGATTCTCTCTCTTGAAGCTCTTGACTAGGGAATTCATAGATCCTCAAAAACTACTTGCCATTTCCTGTGCTCTTGGCTACCCACAAGAGCTTCATCATGTAAAATCTGATTATATACATTTTATACATTATATATATTTTCCTTGGAGATGGAACTTGATGAAATTACAATATTTTCAATATGTTCATTAAGCATCTATTCCAGAACTTGTTAACACTTTTAGAAAGATGATAGATAGATGGTTTGGCAGTTTTCTGTTGGTAGTGTCTGAGTTGGTTATTGTTTGTATTTCAAATATCCCCTCCTCTACCAGAGATTGTCATATTTTCTTTTTTAGGTTTAATTTTTTTACTAATTCTTCCAAACAATGTATTTTTATTGTAGTAGTCTCTGCATTCTGCCTCTTACTCCTTCCAGATCCACCCATAAACTCCCTACTTCCTCCCAATTTTGTGTACTTTTTTTAGTATCCACGTAGACCAATTTGTACTGACCATTTACTTTGGTTGCCAAAAAAAAAATCTGATCAATACTTAATGAGACTTCGTGAAATTAAAAAGTGTCTGTACAGGCAAAGGAAACTTCTAATTGAAGAGTCAGCCCACAGAATGGGATAAAATCTTAGCCAACTCTGACAGAGCTATAGTGTCTACACTAATACAAAGAATATACAAGGAAATTTTTTAAAAACACACACAAAAAAACTAAACATCAAGAAATAAATGACAAGATTAAGAAGTGGATTGTGGTGCTTGTGATGCCATGTGCAAGACCTGTGTAAGCAAAAGCAGATCAAACCACGTGGATGGGAAAAGTGGACAAGAATCTCCAGCCCTACATGATGATCCATTGGTTGATTACAGCTGAAGAGAGAGGGAGAGTAAGTTTTCTTTAAGGGCAAGGCATCTCCTAGGGTGACTAGGCTCCAGTGCTTGGGCCCACACCCGAGAGAATTTGGGGAACACAAAATTAGACTCGAAGGGCCTTTAAAAAAAGAAAGTAAAAATAGATAACATGAAGTTGGAGGTGCATCAAAGTGCAGCTAGAGATGGTGGAGTATATCTGAATATGATCAAAATACATTTTATGAAAATAAAAAGAATTTCAAAGAATCAATTAAAATTTTTATAAATAAATTGGAAAATGGAACTAAATAGAGAGTTCTCAAGAGAAATGTAAATGGCCTAAAATATTTTTTAAAAGTGTTCATCATCTTTAGCAGGGGAATGCAAATTAAAACTTCTTTTCAGTTCCCTCTTATCCCATTCAGATAGCCAAGATTAAGAAAAAAAAATACAACAGATGTATGAAATGCACAAAATTCAATAAAAAAAAATAGAAAAGAATAAAAAGAATAACAATGGCTACTCTGCCAACCTGAACTATGGAGCCTGCAGAAATCGCAAGTCGATACCTTAATTTTCTAGGATAAGCCACTTCTTAGGCACTAAAAACAGCAAAATTTTTATTTTATTATCTAGTTAAATGTATGTTTTGGTTGGTTTAACACAAATATACTGGTCATAATGAAAAATAAAAATAGAAAGACTGGCTTTTCAAATCGAAAACATAGAGAAACACCAAAAAGATGAGATTCATCATTCAAGGAAACCAACTGTATACAGATAGTTTTCTTTTCTTCCTCACAGATTCCATTGAAATCATAAAATAAATCTGAAGTCGTAAAATAAATCTGTAAACAATTCCTACAAGCCAGAGTAGTGTCACTATACATCCAGATAGTGATATTTAGAGGTAAAGCAGAAGGGAAGAAATTGAGCCAATTCACAGATCCGTGAATGATATCCACCCAAAGTCAGTAGAGACGAGCATACCAGGATAGTTACTGTGATATTCAGGCCTCTGAAGAATCCTAGGTCAGCAAAGGCCTGTACAAGGGCAGTTGGCTCTTCTTTCTATATTTCCTTCTATTGAGGCAACAACCCAGGGTGGGTGCTGAGGCCTGTACAACACCCACACCTTACTGAAGATAGACTACTACACAGCTGCCTAGTCACCTCCCTCACCAAAAAGCAACTCAGAGGAGGCACCAGGGAGCATGCGTTCCAGGTTGGTAAATCATGGGTGGGAAATGTGTTCTTACCCAGGAAGCCAAGCAGCAGATATCGAGGGTAAATTTAAACAGCTGTAGCATTAGGCACTGTGGCTGAGACTGGGAGCATGACTTCCACTGTGTTCTTATCTTGCATTTGTCAAATAGCTCATAATAATTTTTTAGAACTACAGTATTCATCTCAAGATGGAGACACATTTATGTCATTCAGGGTTTCCACAGACCATCTAACTTCAGCTTATTTTTCTAATTATTTCAAAAAATGTTAAACAATACATTTTTATAGAAAGTAAAAAAAAAAAACACAGCAAATGCTGAAAAGTTTGTGGGAAATAGAGAACCATCACACATATAGATGGTACTGCAAATTGGAAACCATGGAAACCAGTTTGAGGAGTCCTCAAAATACTACCATATGACCCATCTATACCACTCCTGGCCATATACCCAAGCTGCTCAGGCACTAAAGACAACAATCAGTAAGTGGGATCTCATTAAATTACAAAGTTTCTGTACAGCAAAAAGAACCACTAGGGAAGGGAAAAAGAAACATCTGACAGAGGACTAACATCTAGGATATATAAAGAACTCAAAAAAAGAAGATATAATAAAATAAACAACAAATAAAAAAATAGGCGATAGACCTAAACAGAGAGTTCTTGAAGAAATAAAAATGGATAAGAAGCACCTTAAAAACTGCTCAACATCCTTAGTCATTAGAGAAATGCAGATAAAAATCACTTTAAGAGTCCATCTTATGCCAAAGATTAAAGACTCCAAATGTGGAGAGGATGTGGAGAAAGAAGAACGCTCATTCACTGCTAGTGGGAAGGCAAATTTGTGCAACCACTATGGAAAGCAGTGTGGAGAACCCTCAAAAACTAAAAATGAACCTACCATATGATCCAATAACACCACTCCTTGGCATATACCCAAAAGAATCATCATACTGTAGAGACACCTGTACATCCATGTCTGTTGCTGCTCTCTTTACAATAGCTAAGAAATAGAAGCAACCTAAATGTCCCTCAAATGACCAATGGTTAATGAAAATGTGATACATCTATTCAGTGGAGTTCTAATCAGCAGTGAGAAAAGAGGAAATTATGAAATTTGCAGGTAAATGGATGGAGCTAGAGAGTGTTATACTAAGTGAAGTAACACAAATGCAGAAAAGCAAGCGACATATGTTCTCCCTCATTTGTGGATTGTAGCACCAATCCCATATACGTGAGCATATAAATTCTGATGTAACACCAAGAGCCAGGTAAAAGGAAAGGATACATGGAGGTAAAGGAAAAGAAACAACCTGAAAGGGAATAGTATGGAACTGATGTTACCTGAGGGAAGTGGAAAAAGTGGGAGTAGTCAGGACGGAGGAGAGGAGGGAGGAACATGTAAAGGACCATTGTGTGGGGAAAGGAGGAAATTCAACACAGGAAATATGGCAGGAGTTCAGAGGTATTGGGGCCAGTGTGGGGATAATGAGGGCACTGTGACTAGGAAGGGAGCAAGGAGGGAAGTTGGATGAGGGAAAAAGAGTGGAGATTAGTGAATCTCAGGAGGCTAGGAAATCTAGAGAGAAAAGTGATGCCCTAGAAACCATATGAAAAATGAACATAGAATGTCTGAACATTAATCATGTGTACCTGATGGAGAATGCAGTGATAGAAGAGACCTCCTTTAGAGTGATAAACATGCAGTGCACCCACCATGTTTATCAAAGAATTTCATCAAAGAAATTTCTTTTTTTCAAGAGATGGAGGCTACTGCAGAGTTGCATATCTGGTCAGACACAGAGAACATACAACTGAGAAATGCTTAGTACTAGGTGACACATCTGCAGTTGAATCTCTACAACTAAGGTTCATAGAACATAGCAGAATAAGGGGTAGAGAGAGGGCTAATGAACCCCTCAACTCTCACCAATGAGACTTCCATGTACATCAGAGTGAGATGCACACATAAGGCCACAACTGGCCAAGTTTTGAAGAATAAGAGGGTAGGATGGGACTCCTAAATGGAACCTCACCCACCCATGACTCAGGGTCCATTGGAGAAGAGGAGACAGAAAGATTGTAAGAGCCAGGGCTGCTTCGTGAATACAGGGGAGGCCTCCAGGCCACTGGAGGCTTGCTCAAGTGAGCCTGTGGCAGTGGTGGCATTCAGCATGGGACCCATATCAGCTCAATTAAACAAGGGCCAAAAGGGAGGTGAGAAATAGGTGGTGGGGCAGCACTAGATAGAAAACTATTTGTCACTGATTGCTGTTGGGTGAGGAAGAATATGAATTACATATGAAGACTGGATGAGCTGACTAGACTCCAGTGGATGCATTTACACTGAAGGACCTTTGGTACAAACATCTGAATGAATAGGACTCAACATGTATGACAGAGTACATAGCGTTTGGTGGGGGGATGGGGCAGACATCTATGGGGAAGGAGGTCTGGATTTGAGTAGGAAATGTATGAGATTTAAAAAACATGAGATTAAAAAAATCCCAAAAACAATTTATTTTAAAAAAGAGATTCTGTTTCCTCTTTCAGAGACACTTGCTTGCCCATTCTCAGAGCTGCTCCATGCACAATAGCTAGGACAGGGAGACAGACTATATGTCCATCAGCTGAAGAATGGGTAATCAAAATATGGTACGTATGCACAATGTAATTTCATTCAGATGTAAAGAAAAATGAAATTCTATAAGAGTCTAATTGGAATTTTCTTACAGGAGGAATAATGCTCCTCCAAGAAGTCATAAGTTAATAAATATAAAAACTCAAGGCCAGTTGTAGAATACGTCCTCTTGAGTGGATAGCAAGAGGTATTCCAGAGACCCCCCAAAACCATAAAGCCTGTTGCCACTGCTCGAGGTTGTCCATCATAACTCGAATGTACAACCCTATTGCTGACAGCACCACACACACTTTGGTTACTAATATTATGAATGAAATACTTTTACTCATCATTTTAAGAACACAGCTAAGAAAATTGACCTTCCCTCTTCTAACACCTATGAATTGCCAACTGCTCCTCTGTTAGGGGTGGTTCATTGGGCCCACCTCCCCTCTTCATGCTGGTATTTTGTTTGGCTTGAGATTTCATAGGTTTCATGCATGCTGTCACAACTGATGTGAATTCATATATGTAACTGCCCTGTTGTGTCCTGAAAACAATTTTATTATTGGCATCCACCAACTCTGGCTCTTATAATATTTCTGTCCTGCCTTCTGCAATGTTTCCTGAGCCTTAAGTAGAGAGGATGTGATATATGGTCTCATTTAGGACTGAGAATTCTGCAGTTTCTTATTCTCTTCACCTTGACCAGTTGTGGATCTCTATATTAATCACTATCTACTGCCAAAAGGAGTTTCTCTGATGTAGGAGTTAAAAGATGCACTAACTGCCATGCTCTAGTGGATGGCCACACACCCAAAAGTATATAAGCAGCACAGATTGGACTTACTGAGTTTTTTTTTTTTTAAAGGGAGAACCCCAGGGGTAGTACCCCATGCCTTTAATTGCATCCCGGAACTTGAGATTCAGAGGCAGATGGAACTCTACATCTGGGATGTAATCTGATTTTGTATTTACTAAGAAGGAAATGAAATGTATAGTCACCGATAATGAAAAGCAGAGAAGTAAAATAAAAATTTGAAAATTAGAGATGCGTAACTTTGAATTTAAGGACAGAAGGCAGAAGAGAGTTATGTGTTTTCTTATATTACAAAGTAGAAACAAAGATGTTGACTTTTTTACCTTTTTTGTTTTTTTTAGTCTTTTTGAGACAGGGTCTCCCTGTAGCCCCAGTTGTCCTGGAATTCACTATGTAGACCAGGCTGGCCTTGAACTCACAGAGATCTGCCTGCCTCTGCCTCCTGAGTGCTGGGATTAAAGGTATGCACCACCATGCCCAGCCAAAGATGTTTACTTTTTTAAAGTCAGCCAGAGCAAGCCAGAGGTGATGGTGTACACCTTTGATCTCAATACTCTGGAGGCAGAAGCATGTGGATTATTATGAGTCCAACACCAGTTTTGTCTACATAGTAAGTTCCGGATCATCCAGGCTTCATAGTGAGACTCTATCTATAAATAAATAAATAAATAAATAATAAATA
>NW_008356004.1:784621-791140 GCF_000622305.1 Nannospalax galili
AATAAAAATTCTTTTTTTTTTTTTGCATTCCCAGAGTCTAGGAATTCCAAGATCCAGGTGACAGCATGTTTGGTTTTAGTGAAAACCAAAATATAATATTCGTGTTTGTAGATGGTCATCTTCTCAAATCCTTATGTAGGTGACAGCAGAGATGGCATATGTGCACATTTAGGTATTAGTTTTCATTAGAAGGGAACTTACTTCCTGAGATCTCTGACTTCATGATCTAATCACCTCCCACAAGTTTCCTCACACAATGCCATTGCATTGGGGATTAGAATTTCAGGGAGTGAATTTGAATTTGGGGTGTGTACACACTCAGCAACACAGCCTAAGCAACTGCAGTTAAGGTAGGGCTAAACCACACAATAATAAGTACAGGCTGTAGAGAAGGTTCAGGAAGTATAGGCCTGCCATTCAATCATGGAGAACTGATCTGAGATCCCCAACACCCAGATAAAAAGCCAAGCATAACCATATATTCCTATAATCCTGGTACTGAATAGGCAGAGATAGAAGGATCCCTGAGGTTAGCTAGATATCCAGTCTACCAAACTACCAAACTGGTGAGCTTCATGTTCACTAGGAAAAACTTTCACCAAAGATAAATTGGAGAATGATTAAGAGTGATAGCCAAAATTGACCTCTGACCTCCACACACATGCATACACATGGCATGCACACCTAAATGTATGTACACACATGAGTGTGTATGCACATGTACATTATACACACACACACACACACAAACAAAAAAGCTTTTTAAAAAAGAAAATGGTAGGTCACAGAACTGTCTAACAGTAACAGAGAGTTGAGATCCTCAGAATAAGGGCAAAGATAGAAATATCAGCACAGCAATAAAAAGATTCATGTAACTATAACTATTCTTGGCTACAGAAAGAATTCAGTCAATTCCAAAAGACTCATTAGTAAAAGTACACATTGATTCAGCTGAGATAATTCTCTCTAAAAATAAGTCTTAAAATTACTTACCTTAGCTAAGTAGCAGAGAGATTAGATTGGATCAGTAGGTAATTAAATATTTAGAATGCAATGGGTGAAATTATTAACGATGTTCTTGAAGAAAAATTTACTATAGATTGAGCTAAATTGATGATAAGACTGGCTATAGTGCCAAATAAGTGATAACTTGCTATGAGTTTTATTATTTTCAAACTATAAGGAAAAAATGCTGACATGAGCTAGTTCCTAATTGAATGTGCTGCGATGAAAGAGAAAAATCAAAGCACAAGTTGGTTTGGAACACAAGTAACCAGACTGTGTTCTTGGGTAATAGGAAAGGGAGAAAAAGAAAGTACTTTGAAAGGCAGGCAAAGTCTTGACTTTAAGTGAAAAAATATAATGCCAAATTCAATTTAAAATGTATTTTGGTTAAAATGTGCCTTACTCTGTGTCATAGATTATCTAACCATATAAAGTCTTTACTACATGGCTACAACAAAAGGAATATAAAATGAAGGGAAAATGAAACAAGAAAGACAAATGGGGATTAACCAAGTGTCAGAGTCACACAAATTTATGAAAGAAAATGTAAGGCAATTTGTACATGAACTGAAAATGGCATAAGGATCTAAAAATAAAAGGGTTTGTAAATACGTAAAGTAAAAATTTAAATTCTTTAAATATTTTTATTAAAAGACAATGATATTGATAATGATCCTCAGAAGAGCATAAGTATAAAAATAAATTGATTTATTTTTGCCAACTGTATGGTCTTAAACACCCAAAGGAAAGTATATCCAAAGAGTAAAGTCATCGATATACGTCTTTAAGAGTTTCAAGGGATTACATTTCTCAGATATTAGGCTTAAGTCTATATAAAAATTTATTTAGAAAATTATTTCTCATTGATTATTTTGTTCCTAACCAGAAAGTGCTGCTCAGATGTAAGACTTCTTGGTCTCCAATACTGTAGCGCCCACCTGTAGCTAAGGGAGACAAGCAGCTATTGTTCTAACATGATGGATAAATTTGTATTCGACCCCTATTTAGAAGCCTTTGAGAGGGAACTGACACTGATTCTAACCACTGCAACAGCTATCAAAATACCTGAAAGCAAATCCTGAATCCAGCATTCTAGAGTCCAGTCTTGGAAGACAAAAGAAAAATGAGGAGGAACCCAAAGGAGGGATGCTTCTGGAAGCCCTTGTCAAGAAATTCCAATGGACTCTCATATGAACATTTGAAAATTGCCCTGTTCTGACTTTTTTCTAGTTACCTGTCTTGAACTTGTAATGCTAATTACTCTTGCCTTTATTTCTGCTTCCCATTTCCTAGTCAGGATTCAAGGACTTTCTTTTCACCTTAGAAATAAGAGTTAGGCAATTTGGGAGTCTTTTAGATAGACCAACTGAAAAGGTACTCCAGTTGCCTCACCCTGCATCCTTATTCAGCATGGAAGAAGCCAGTCCCTATTCCTTTCTGGTAACCCCTTCAGAGGATGGTGTGATAAGAATAGAAGGTAGCCTCTCTCCTACTTGAAAGCCTCTCTCCAGGATAATTCCATCTCACCTTCCCCTCGAATCCCCCAGCCTCATTCACCCTCCCATCTCCTGCCATTCCTCCTAGTTTAGGTCCTATCCCATTCTGTGTCTTGGGGAACCAGACACCTGGGGAGCCAATACTGCTTCCTGATCCATTTATCCAGACCAATGTAGTCCCTTCTCTGGGCCCCAGGAGCACTTCTATTTCTGGCCCCTCCCTCAACTCCCTCTGCTTCCCTGGGCCTGCACCACCCACCAACCTCTTTCTGGGCCTCAGGGGCTGACCTTTCCTCTGATCCTTTGATCCAGACCAACCCAGCTCCTCAGTGCAGTCCCCAGGAGGCCTTGGGGCATCTTCCCGCCCCATCTGCCTTTGCATCTCTGAGTGGCACAGCCATCAGGTGCCCTAGACCAGCATCTTTCCTGGGCCAGGCTCCCAGGCCAGTCCAACCCCAAATTCCTGAGGCCAAAATCATTCATGGAGGGATCCAGACCTTAGGAGAAAGCCTGAAAACATCTGACCCTCACCTGAATTGGGCCTCTGTGGGAACTCCTGAAGACAAAAGCAATCTGGCCACTCCAATATAAAATCAAAAGAGAGAACTGAAAGCTTAGATGAACCAGTTTTTATGCCAAAATGTAAAACACAAAGACACGTAAAGTTCACAAAAAGAAGCAGACCTAAACTTGAAGACCTGAGTCTCACACAAGAATCAGAAACTACAAAAGAAATCCAAATGTCAAAATCACAGAGAAAAAGTAATAACATGAAAAACCAAAATAACATATCCCCACCAAATACCAATAGTGCTTTAGAAGAATACAGTGAGAACCCCCTAGAGATAATGCAGGACATGAAACTCAAAAGAACAATTATAAACATGATAAAAGAATTCAGTGAATTTAAAGAAAACACAAAACAAAAAAATCAAAGAAGTGAAGGAAGAAAGGGATAAACTTCTGGATGAATTCAGAAAGGAGTTAGAAATATTGAAAAATACTCAGGCTGAAATGAAGAAGAAAGTGAAACACTCAGTAAGTCAATTAGAAATGACAGGAGAAAGCCTCACCAATAGGAAGAATGAAATGGAAAACAGAATATCAAGACTGGAAGATAAAGTGGACAAACTGAAATACTCTATGGGTGGGTCCGGAGCACCGCGTTGCTGCTCGGGTCCCTGGCTCTCCACGGCTACCAGATGCTGGCGAGTCAGCGGTTGCTGCGCTTCCAGGCGAGTTCCGTTCCAAGCTACCGGGCACTCCCTCTATGTTTCGCGATCTGTTGGCCACTGGGTCGCAAGGGGAGGTGCAAGAACGGCGAAAGCAGGATCTTCGTGAGTGGCTGTTTACGAAGGGACAGCCCCCTCCAGGGAGATTGTATCACAGGCTGGTTCTGGGCGCAGTGAGACAAAGAATTCAGTGATACAGCTCAGCTCCAGATCTTAGTGGTACAGCTCCGATTTATTAGGGGGAAACCAGGATTTTTATAGTGTGGAGGCAGTAGCAAAAGCCTTAGTTGATAGGTGCTTTGTAGGATACCCCATTTACATGTGGTGGTGGGCTTCTGCCAGGCTGTCAGACAGTGCCTGATTATCACACAGGAAAACCTGGCAGTTTCATGCCGGAGGATATGTATCTGTGATGGGCACTTCAAAAGGTGAGTCAGGAAGAGAGCAGGAAGGCGCCCTGCTGAGAAAGGGAGTCCTTCCATTCACGCGGAGCCAGCATGCGGCTATCCGGACATGGAAAGACTACAACCCAAAACAGCAGGGGTCCCCAACACTACTCAAGCAAAGATTATGAAAAAAATTAAGAAATCACAAGAACGGAATATACAGGAATTGTGTGACACCATAAAAAGACCAAACTTATGAATCATAGACATACAGGAAGTTAAAGAATCCCAAGATAATGGCATGAACCAGATCTTCAATAGAATCGTGGAAGAAAATTTCCTAAAATTAAAGAAAGACATGCCCATACAAATACAAGAAGCATATAGAACACCAACAGACAGGACCAAAAAAGAAACTCTCCATGGCACATCATAGGAAAACTACTACAGGTGCAAAACAAAGAGACAATACTGAAAGCTGCAAAAGAAAAACAATAAGTCACATATAAAGGAAAACCCATTAGGATTACAGCTGACTTTTTGGTACAAACTATGAAAGCCATAAGAGCCTGGACCAAAATATTCCCAGTTTTAAATGACCACAAATGCCAACCCAGGTATCTATACCGAGCCAAAATGTCTATATAGTCAAAAGGGAAAGAAAAATCTTCCATGACATAAATAGGCTGAAGGAATTCATGTCCATAAAACCAGCCCTTCAGAGAGTTCTGGAAGCAATACAAATAGCTGAAGAAAGGAATGACTATACCCAAGGGACTGCAGAAAGAAATCCAATAAAGGTATAACTGTGGAAAAGTACAGTTATATCAAGAATGTAAACAGAAATAAAAGTGACAGGATTCAATACTCATCTTACATTAATAACTTTAAATATTAATGGGCTGAACTCCGAGTCAAAAGACACAGACTATGAGAATGGATTAAGAAACAAAACCCATCTTTTTTTTGTTTGCAAGAAACTCATGTCATTTTCAAGGACAGACATTATCTCAAAGTGAAAGGATGGAAAAACATATTCAAAGAAAATGGCACTAAGAAAAAGGAAGGTGTAGCAATTCTAATATCTGACAAAATATACTTTAAAACTAAAACTAATCAGAAGAGACAAAGAGGGCCACTTCATTTTGATCAAAGGAACAATGAATCAAGAAGATATTACAATCATGAACATATAGTCACCAAACTCTGGTGCACCCAACTTCATAAAAACAATACTACAGGACTTGAAGAACCATATTAATGCCAACTCATTAATTGTAGGGGGCTTCAATACCCCACTGTCTCCATTAGATATGTCAAAAGGGCAGAGAGTTAACAGAAAGACATCTGAATTAAACAATACCATATATCTAATGGACTTAACAGACATCTACTGAGTATTCCACCCAAGCACCAAAGGACATACTTTCTACTCAGGACCCCATGGAACTGTCTCCAAAATTGACCATATACTGGGGCACAAAACAAATTTCAACAAATACAAAAAGATTGAAATAATTCCATGCATTCTATCAGACCACAAGGCAATAAAGATTACAATCAACACCCAAAAAAGCCCTAATTACCACTTGAACATATGGATATTAAACAGCACACTCCTGAATGATGAATGGGTCAAAAGAGAAATTAAGGAAGAAATAAAATTATTCCTGGAATTAAATGAAATGGACAATACAACATGACAAAACCTCTGGGACACGCTGAAAGCGGTCATTAGAAGGAAGTTTATAGCTCTAAGTGCCTACATCAAAAAATCAGAAAGAACACAAATAAATGACTTAACATTGCAACTCAACACATTTGAAAAGCAACAGAAAATGAAATCCAAACCCAGCAGACAAGAAGAAATAACAAAAATCAGGGCAGAAATTAATGAAATTGAAACAAAGAAAACAATACAAAGAATCAACAATTCCAAGAGCTGGTTCTTTGAAAAGATAAACAAGATTGACAGAACGCTACGCCAGTTAACCAAAAGAAAGAAAGAGCACCTCCAAATCACCAAAATCAGAGAAGAAAGGGGAAACATCACAACAAACACCAGAAAGATACAGAACATTAGAAGGGAATACATTAAAAACCTATATGCTAATGAATTTGAAAACCTAAAAGAAATGGATGAATATCTAAAGACATGAGAACCACCAAAACTAAACCAAGAAGAGATTAACAGCTTAAACAGACCCATAACACAAAAAGAAATAGAAATAGTAATATAAAACTTCCTGACTAAAAAAAACCCAGGACAAGATGGATTTACAGCACAATTCTATCAGACATTTAAAGATCTATATCCAATACTGCTTAATTTATTCAAAAAGATAGAAATGGAGGGAGAACTTCCAAATTCTTTCTATGAAGCCAGTGTCACTCTACTAC
>NW_008356004.1:791312-791531 GCF_000622305.1 Nannospalax galili
AATTCAGAGAGGGCCTTCGAGAAAATTCAACATGCATTTATGTTCAAAGTCCTAGAGGGAATTGGACAGGAAGGAACATACCTCAACATAATTAAAGCCATATACAACAAACCCACAGCCAACATCATTCTAAATGGAAAAAAACTGGAAGCATTCCCTTTGAAATCAGGAACCAGACAAGGCTGTTCACTATCCCCACTTCTCTTCAACATAGTACTT
>NW_008356004.1:791927-792285 GCF_000622305.1 Nannospalax galili
GCTCCCATGCTTATCGACTGAAAGACTTAATACGGTGAAAATGACCATCCTACCAAAAGTCATACATAGATTCAACACAATGCCAATCAAAACCCCCATGACTTTTTTCACAGAATTAGAATAAAGTATCCTAAGATTCATATGGAAGCACAAAAGACCTCAGATAGCCAAAATAACCCTGAGCATTAAGAGCAATGCCTGGAGGATTACTATACCAGATTTCATGCTGTATTACACAGCTATAGTCATAAAAAAAACATGGTACTGGCACAAAAATAGATCCATAGACCAATGGAACAAAATTGAAGACCCAAATATGAGTAAATGCAATTTCAGCCACCTGATATTTGACAAAGGG
>NW_008356004.1:792404-793833 GCF_000622305.1 Nannospalax galili
TAATTCCAAATGGCTCAAAGACCTCGATATAAAGCCTAAAACCCTAAAAATATTAGAAGAAAACATTGGGAAAAACCTACAAGTTATACATGTAGGAAAGAATTTTCTAAACTGGACATCAATTGCTCAGGAAACAAGGGCAGGAATTAACAAATGGGACCTCATTAAACAAAAAAGATTCTGTACATCAAAGGAGACAACCAAGGAAACAAACAGAAAACACACAGAATGGGAGAAAATCTTCACCAGCAACACATCTGACAGAGGTTTAATAACCAGAAATTATAACGAACTCAAAAAACAGAGAACCAAGACAAGAATCAACCCAATTAAAAGATGAGCTAAGGAGCTGAATAGAGTTCTCAAAAGATGAAGTACAAATGGCTATGAAACATCTTAAAAGATGTTCACCATCACTAATAATTAAGGAATTTCAAATTAAAACCACTTTAAGATTTCACCTTACCCCAGTCAGACTGGCTAAGATCAAGAAAAGAAATGATATCACTGCTGGTGGGGCTGAAAACTGGTTCAACCCCTATGGAAAGCAGTGTGGAGAACTCTTAAAAAACCAGAAATGAACCTACCATCTGACCCAGTTACACCACTCCATGGCATATACCCAAAGAATTCATCCTATTGCAGAGACACTTGTGCATCCATGTTTGTTGCTGCTCTTTTCACAAGAGCTAAGAGATAGAAGCAACCTAAGTGCCCCTCAATTGAAGAGTGCATAATTAAAATGTGGTTCATTTGTATGATGGAGTTTTACTCAGCAGTAAAGAAAGATGAAACATGAAATTTGCATGTAAATGGATGGAACTAGAAACTGTTAGTAAATACTAAGTGGAGAAACACAGACTCAGAAAAAAATTGACAAGTGAGTATGTTGCAGACATATCTACAGGAACCAGGATAATGGAAAGGAAACAGGGAGGAAAAGGAAAACAAAAAACATGAAAGAGAAGAACAGTAGGAAACAGGCCTTAATAAGGGAGATATGGATAAAAATAGGGTTAGTTTAAGGGACAGGGGAGGGAAGAGTGTACAAGGAACCTAGGGGATAAAGGGAATGTAGGAGCTCAAGAGAGGTAGGACCATAGGAGAAGCATTATTAGTAAGGGAGAAAGGGGAGAAATGGAGGATCCTTGAGTAGGAATACCATGATGGAGGGGTGAGACAATGTGAGAAATAAACAATGCCTAGCTAGTTATTATTTATTTGTCCTTCTAAACTTATGATTTAAAAAATTATTATGTTTATTTTATGCATATGAGTGTATTGCCTTCATGTATGTAAGTGTAACCATGTCATGCAATGCCCATGGTGGTCAGAAGAAGATGTTGGATGCCCTGGAACTGGAGTTATGGGTGGTTGTTAGCCACCATGTGTGTGCTGGGAATCAAACCTGGGTCCTCTGCAAGAACAG
>NW_008356004.1:794205-796193 GCF_000622305.1 Nannospalax galili
AAAGGCTACATAACAAGCAACAATGCCAGATAGGAGATACCTTCTTTTGAGTTGTTGGCCAGGGTGGTCCAAGGGACTCCCAGATAGTAACCCAGCATAGAACTGGGAAATGAACAGCAGACCCCAATCTTATCCAAAGGAATATTGACAACTAATTACCACTAGATGAGGAACAGCTGACCCTCCTAAACAAAGAACTCCAGATAGCCTGACTAGATTGACCAGAAGGCTAGTAGTAGGGAATGCTGGGGGTGCCAACAACACAGGAGACAGTAGCAGGGATATCAGTGTATAAGGGCTCTAGTGGGGGGAAGGAGGCTATGGGAAGGTGCTATCTGGGAAGTGGGTGTAAAATATTAATTAGTTAATTAATTAATTAATTAATTTTAAAAAATAATTCTTCAAAGCATAAAAATTTGCTCCTTAATAGTTAGTAGATGTGCAAAACATTACCATTGAAATCTACCTGATGACTTTACATTCATGCTCAGGTGCCAAGGATCTTAGAAAGTAAGTGACTGTGACTAGTAATAATCAGATACATAGAGATTAGAGACGCATGTACAAACATCTAAGTGTTATTTGCATTAAAAATGAGCTTTTCTGTATGAAACAGTAGATTCTAAAATGAAATAGAGATCTTTTTTAAAGGTTAAAACCTCATTCAGTTTTAGGTTTTATAGGGTTTATACTGAGGACAATGTGCAAACATCTAAGTGTTAGTGGCATTAAAAGTGTAGGAAACAGAATATTTTAAAATAAAATGGAGATCTTCTTTAAAAGGTAAAAACTCATTTAATTTTATGTCTTACAGGGTTTATACTGAGTTCAGTATTATACAACTGTATTAATTCAACAATTAACCTAAAAATTTTATAGCCAATTTTGAAAGAGATGCATCTCTGCTCTGGAAATTGTTACTGAATATGTTAATGTTGTAATGAAATGTTTCTTCTAATCATGTGGTTATTAAATAAATAATTAAAATAAATAAACTTAAAAAAATACAAGTAGATTCAACACTGCAAAAACTCAAATCATCATATGTCTAAAAATAAATTAACAGACCTAAAAGTCAAAATGTCCTTGTCCCTGTTAGCTACATACTCTGCTTCAAAGGCCAAAAATGTCAAAAGTATTTGGGAGCTTATATCTAATACTTAAAATATTTTAGGGTGTTTTTAAAATTAACTTATTTATTTTTATACCCACTTACCAGATAGCACCCACCCATAGCCTCCCTCCCCGCACTAGAGTCTGCTGTGTTGTCGGGACCCCAGCAATTCCCCACTACTTGCCCTTCTGGTGAATCTAGTCAGCCTATCTAGAAGTCTTTGTTTTAGGAGGGTCAGCTCTTCCTCATCTAGTGGTAATCAGTTGTCAATATTCCTTTAGATAAGATTGGGGTCTGCTGTTCATTTCCCAGTTCAATGCTGGGTTGCTATCTGGGAATCCCTTTGGCCACCCTGGCCAACAACTCAAAAGAAGGTATTGCCTATCTGGCATTGTTGCTTGTTATGTAGCCTTTAGCTATACATATGGACTCTTATGAAATTATATTGGCCCCTTTACTCTTTGGTTATACTTTCCTTTGGGGTGTTTAAGGCCATACAGTTGGACCAGATAAACGAATTTATTTTGACTCTTAAGGTCATTTGAGGATCTGTTCCTCGTTCCTTTTGGGTGTTTAAGACCCTACAGTTGGCCCAGATAAAACAATTTATTTTTACTCTTAAGGTCGTTTGAGGATCTGCACACGGGCTTGGGAGGAGCCCTGGCTCCTTTCTTTTACCAGTTCCACCTATATGAAGAGAGGTCAATGGTCCTGCTCGACCATGGTTGGCTTTGTTTGGAAGCATGGAGGAAGTGATTCCTCTGTGTTGACTCTTCTCTTTATAGACTGGAAACTGGTTCAAGTCCATCTGGTGGGGTCTCCTTGGCCTCCTTGATCAAGAGGACAGGTGACCCACCACCATTATAGGACATTT
>NW_008356004.1:796679-796830 GCF_000622305.1 Nannospalax galili
CTGAAATGCATGTGCAAACATCTTAATGTCAATTGCATTAAAAATGGATTTTTCTGTATGAAACTGTGTATTTTAATAGTGAAAAGGAGATCTTTTTTAAAGTTCAAAACCTCATTAAAAAAAATAAAAGAGGTTTCAGGAGAGACTACAT
>NW_008356004.1:797091-854058 GCF_000622305.1 Nannospalax galili
TCTTCAGAGGGGGGAATTTTAGAGTGCCCAAAGCCCCATAAAAATAAATAAATGAAAGAAGAAAAGAAAAGAAAAGAAAAACAAAACAGTGATAGGGAGATGTGGAGATGGGATAGGTGTTGGAGGGGAGGGAATGGGCATGGATTTTATCAAAACACCTTATATGCATGTATGAAGTTCTCTAAAATTTTGTAAAAGTTAAAAAAAATAGAAAAACAGAAATCAAATTTATGTCACAGATTTTGATCAATTTAAGAACTAAAATTAAATTATATGCAATATAGTCTTTAAAACACTGTTCTAATATGTTTTCTAGTGCTGTGATTAAAAACACCAACTTGAAGAGGAAACGCTTATTTGACTTACATCCAACATTACATCACCAAGGGAAGCAAAGACAGGGACTCAGGGCAGGAACCTGGATGCAGGAACTGAAGCACAGACCAAGGCGGAATGCATCTTACTGACTGCAAGCACTTTTCCAGTCCTAAGCTCCAAACACTTCTACAATCCTCCCAGATATCCATGGATATGTCCATCACAGCAATATCCCACTCTCTAATAACAATTTTTGTTTTAGTTTGGTCAGTCAGTTGTTATGTCAGAACTTGGAAAATAATGCTGAAAGCGGTGTAGACGATGGATACCTGGTTTGTGAAGCATCAAAGGGATTCAAAGACTCTATGAGGACTATTTGTGTGATATATTTGGAATTAAGAATTTTTGGAAGTGAAACTTTTTGTGCTTTACTGCGATAATAAATGTTGATGAGCTGGGGCTAAAAATCAGCATCATTGAGTTATCTTAACAGGCAAGTATTTCCTCTGGGTCAGCACACAGTAGAGGCTGGGGCCCAGAGGGGGCTGCACCTGCATGTCAAACTGTCAACAGAACTGGGCAATGTGTAAGGGTCTCCCAGGTAGTACTGATATTGAAAGCATGAAGGGGTCATGGAGAGAATCTGAGGTTTTGTACTATGAGAGCAGGAGATGCTACTGGTGAAGGTACAGCTTCAGTTCCAGTGAAGGCCCCTTGGATTGAAGGAGGGATCATGGTGGGAATCTGATGTTTGGAACCCTAAGAGGCTAGGAGAGGACACTGATGAAGTTGCATGCTTAGTTGCAGTTGAGACTCTAGCATTTGGATATGCCAAGACCATGGGATGGATGAACAAGAACAGCAGAAGGTGTGGAGTGGAGCAATCCAACACTGTTCCATCATGATCTGAGCTTCTTCCACTGAGTTCATGCCCTGAGTTCCCTCAGAGATGAGATAAAACCTGAGACATGTAAGCTAAAATAAACCCTTTCTTCTCTAAGTTGATTTTGGTCAGTGTTTATCACAGAAATAAAGACTTGACAGGGCAAGCATCTAAATGTCTTAGTTAGATCCTTGTCTGCTTTAGTCACTTTTTGTTACTGAAGAAAAAGTATGTCTCAGATAACCAGTTAAAAAGAAGAAAACTTTATTTCAACTCATGGTTTCAGAAGTTTCAATGAATGGTTGCTTAATCCTGTTGTTCTCGTGGGCTTGCAGTGAAAAAACTATTATGGTAGGAGAACATGGTAAAGATCTATTTAAGGGTCTCCAGGAAACAAGAAGAAAAAAGGAAGACAGGCCAGGGTCCCATATTCAGTCCTATACACCATGACCTAACATCAACGGGCTCCACATTCAAGGGCTTCTATCACCTTTCAATGCCACCATAGGCTGAGGACCAAGACTTCAAAACATGAATCTCTTGGTGCATTTAAGATCCAAATCATAGCAATAATCATA
This sequence comes from Nannospalax galili, assembly GCF_000622305.1. Lineage (NCBI taxonomy): Eukaryota > Metazoa > Chordata > Mammalia > Rodentia > Spalacidae > Nannospalax > Nannospalax galili. The sequence continues at coordinate 798,871 of NW_008356004.1, forward strand.
TAAATGGTAAGTGTTTAATCTGAATCACTGCTGATCATTTTATATAGGATAAGATAAAAGATTCCAACAGTCTAAAGATAAATTATATAGCATTAACTTTTAAAATATTTTATGTATATTTTTATGTGTATGAGTGTACTGCCTGATTGTATGTAAGTGAACCCATGTCATATAATGCTTATGGAGGTCAGAAGAGAGCATTAGATTCCCATGGAACTGGAGTTAAAGATGGTTTTTAGCTGCCTTGTGGGTGCTGAGAGTCAAGCCCAGGTCCTCTGCAAGAGCAGCTAGTTTTCTTAACTACTGAGGCATCTCATACCTCTGAAGTTTTAAACAGAGGTATAATATAAAGGTAGGTGAGTTTGGTTAACTTAGAGAAAAAGTAACTTGTAACTTAGATGGCAGGTTTTGTCAAAACTTCAAAGATCAAACAGATAATTTTGACTGTTTATTTTGAAAATGAGTTAATTACTGAGAGAGAAACAATAAAAATTCCCATAGAACATGGTGTCTTTCTTTTTTTTTGGAAAGCATAGACTATTTAAAACAAGGTTATGAATGTGATAGAACAGAAGGACTCCATCTATCCAATACATTTAAATTTTGAGGAAAAGAAGGTATTTTCTATGAAGTACTCAGAAAAATGTGATAATATATAAGACAATACTGAATTGTGGCTTATTATAAAATCAAAATAAAGGGACTTGGAAGACCGCTTAATGGGTAAGAGCACTGGATATAAAAACATGAGGAGCTGAGATCCAATCACAGGTACCCACTTAAAGGTTGGTCATGACTGGGTGTGCTAATAGCTATGGCACTGGGGGACGACAGCAACAGTCAGAAACCAAGAGCTAATTGGCCAGCAACCAACCCTAAAAGGAAATATTTTGGTTATTTCTAATGAAACTGGGAAGTTGTTGACTTCAAACATTAGATATTGAAGATTAAAAGAAGCAACATGAAATTCAAAAGAGATCAAGTATAATAATCTGCATTTATAAAACTATGGTATTAATATATTTTAAAGAATATAGTTTTACTTAAAATGGTATGTCCCTAACAAAACCTGCAAGTCCTACAGAATTGCACAGCATTGAGAACTACCCTGACTAACAACAGGACACAGAATTTAAACGAACAATCATAAACATAATCAAAGAACTTCAAGAAAACACAAACAACTCAAAGAATGCAAAGAGGAAAGCCATAAACTTTTGACAGAAGCCCAAGAATATACAAATATGTGGCTTAATGAAATATCAAAAACAATCATAATTTGAAAAGCACTAAATATGTAGAAATAGTGAAGAAAACACAAACGGAAATGAACATAGGACTGAAAAACTCAATAAACCAATTAGAAACAAGAGGAGAAAGTCTCACAAGCAGAAGAAATGAAATGGAAAACTGAATATCAAGATTGGAGGATAAAGTTGAAGATGTGGACTCCTTAAGCAATGACTACACAATATTGATAAAACACGGGAATGGAATACTCTGGAAATGTGGGATGGCATGACATGACCAAATCTACATATTATAGCCTTAGGGGAAGGAGAAGAAACTCAAACCAATGTCATCGAACAGATCTTCAATAGGATGATAGAAGAAAACTTCCCTATATTAAGGAAAGATATACCTACAGAGATTCAAGAAGCACAGAGAACACCATTAAGACATGATCAGAACAGAAAGCCCCCATGATATATCATAGAAAAATCATTAAATGCACAGAACAAACAGAGGGTACTGAAAGCTGCTAGAGAAAAACAGCAAGTTACATGTAAAGGAAAGTTTATGAGAATTACAGCTGACTTTTCAATGCAAACTGTCAGCCAGAAGAGCCTGGAACAAAGTATTCCCAGTTCTAAACCACCATGGATACCAACTCTGAATACTTTATTCTATCTATCAGTGTCAAAGGGGAGCAGAAGGTTTTGCAGGACACAAAAAGGCTGAAAGAATTCATGTCTTCCAAACTAGCACTACAGAGAATACTTGAAGCAATAGAAAGGACCAAAGAAAGGCATGAGTATGGCCAAGAGGCTACAGAAGAAACACAAAATAGGGCCATAAACACAAAGAAATTAAAATGACAGTATACAATACACACCTTTCAATAATAACATAAATATCAATACCCTCAATTTCCCTGTCAAAGGACACAGGCTTGTGCAATGAATCAAGAAAGAAAACTCATCTTTTTATTGTCTTCAAGAAGCTCATCTCACCTTCAAAGACAGGCACTATCTTCGGGTGAAAAGATGGAAAAAATATTCCAAGAACATGATCCTAAGAAGCAAGCAGGTGTCACAATTTTAATATTTGACAAAATAGGCTTCAAAATAAAACTCATCAGAAGAGATAGGAGGGTTACATCATTCTAATCAAAGGAACAATTGACCAAGAATATATTACAATAAAGAACACTTATGCACCAAACTCTGGAGCACTTGATTTCATGAAATCAGTAGTCCAGGCCTATAAAACAGAGATTGACATCAACTCAGTGGTAGTGGATGGCTTTAATATCCCACTTTCTTCAATGGATAGGTCAACTAGACAAAGAATAAACAGAAAGACATCTGAATTAAATGACATACTACATTAAATGAACATAATAGATATATACAGAATATTTCACCCAACCACCAAAGACTACACTTTCTACTCTGCAGCTCTTGCAAGTCATTCTAAAATTGGCCACATTCTGGGGCAGAAAATAAATGTCAATAAATACAAAAATCTCGAAATAATTCCATGTCTTCTATCAGGTCACAGGGCAATAAAGCTTATAATCCACAGCAAAAGATGCTCTAGTAAATACATGAACTCATGGAGATTAAACACCACACTCCTGAATTGTGAAAGGGTCAAAGAAGAAATTAAGAAAGAAATAAAAGTATTCATGAAACAAAAAAAATGAGAACACAACACAAATAAACCTCTGGGACACCCTAAAAGCAGTCCTAAGAGGGAAGCTTACAGCTCTTAGTGCCTACATTAAAAAATCAGAAAGAGTACATGTAAAGGACATGACACTATAACTCAAGACTTTGGAAAGACAAGAACAAATCAACCCCAAATATAGTAGACAAGAAGAAATAACAAAACTCAGAGCAGAAATTAATGCAATAAAAATGAACAAACAAAAACAATAGAAAACCTCAATGAATCTAAGTGCTGGTGCTTTGAAAGATTAAACAAGATAGACAGACCTTTAGCCCAGTTAACCAAAAGAAAGAAAAAGCAAATCCAAATCAACAAAATAGAGGCAAAATGGGAAACATCACAACAAACACCAAAAAAATCTAAAACATTGTAAGGAAAAACTTTAAAAATATATACAGGTGTTGGGGATTTAGCTCAGTGGTAGAGCCCTTGCCTAGCAAGCTCAAGGCTCTAGATTCAGTCCTCAGCTCCAAAAAAAAAAAAAAATTGAAAAAAAAAGATACTCCTTTAAATTTGAAAACCTGAAACAAATGGATGAATTTTTTAAATGATGGCCACCACCAAAGTTAAACCAAGAGGAAATCAACAGCCTAAACAGACCCATAATAAATAAGGAAATTGAAACAGTAATACAAAACCTCCTGACTAAAAAAAGCCCAGGCCCAGATGGATTCATAGCAGAATTCTACCAGACATACAAAGAAAATCTACAACCAATACAGCTTAAATAATTCAAAAAGTCAGAAACAGCAAGAGAACTTCCAAACTCCTTCTATGAAGCCAGTATCACTCTAATACCAAAATGAGGTAAAGATACAACCAAGAAAGGAAAACTATAGGCCCATATCCTTAATGAACAAAGATGCAAAGATACTCAACAAAATACTTACAAAACACATACAGACACACATCAAAAAGATCATACACAACAATCAAGATGGCTTCATTCCAGAGATGTAGAGATGGTTCAACATACATAAGCTAATAAATGTAATAAAACATATAAATGAACTTAAAGACAAAAACCATGTGGTCATCTCAATAGATGCAAAAAAAACATTTGATAAAATCCAGTACACATTTTGTTAAAAGTCCTAAAATGAACTGGTCTGGAGGAAACATACTTCAGCATAATTAAAGCTACATATAACAAACCCATAGTCACCATCATCTTAATGGAGACAAACTGGAAGCATGCCCATTAAAATCAGAAACCAGACAGGGATGTCCACTCTCTCCACTCCCTTTCAATATAGTGCTTAAAACTCTTGCAAGAGAACGAAACTGAAGGAGCACTAATTGGAAAGGAAGAGGTCAAATTATCCCTATTTGCAGATGATATGATTTTATTTATGAGATCCCAAAAATTCCACTAGAAAACTGTTAGAATTGATTAATACTTTCTTTAAAGTGGCAGGATATAAAATCAACTTACAAAAATCAGTAGCCTTTCTACATATCAATAACAATCAATCAAAAAAAGCACTCGAGGAAGCCCTCCCATTCTCAATAGCCTTAAAAAAGAACATATTTAGGGATAAAGCTAACCAAAGACATTAAGGATCCCTAAAAAGAAAATTTCAAAACTCAAAAGAAAGACATAGAGGAAGACACTAGGAGATGGCAAGGCCTACCATGCTCTTGGATTGATAGAATAAATATTGTGAAAATGACTATCTTGCCAAAAGCAGTTTATAGATTCAGTGCAATCCCAATCAAAATACCCATGACATTCTTCACAGAGCTTGACAAAATCATCCTAAAGTTCATATGGCATCAGAAAAGACCCCCAGATAACCAAAACAATCTTGAGAAAAAGAAAAATCCTGGGGGAATCACCATACCAGATCTCAGATTATATTAGAGAGCTACAGTCATAAAAACAGCATGGTATTGACACAAGAATAGACACATAGATCAATGGAACACAACAGAAGACTCAAACATTAATACATGGAATTTTAGCCACCAGATATTTGACAAAGGTGCTAAGAACACAAAATGGATGAGAGATAGCATCTTCAAAAAGTGGTGCTGACAAAACTGGATCTCCACCTGCAAAAAAAAGAAACAACCCTTATCTTTCACCCTGCAACAAAAGTCAACTCCAAATGGATCAAAGACATCAATATAAAACCTGATACTTGGAAACTGTTAGAAGAAAACATATGCAGCACTCTCCAAGATATAGGGACAAGAAAGGACTTACTAAATCAGACACCAGCTGCTCAGGCACTAAGGTCAACAATCAGTAACTGAGACCTCATTGAATTACAGAGTTTCTATACAGCAAAATAAACAACCAAAGGAGGGAAGAGGAAACCCATTGAGTGGGATGGAGAAAATCTTCACCAGCCACACATCCTACAGAGGACTAATATCCAGAATATACAAAAGGAAAGGAAAGAAAGAAAAGAAATAAGAAAATAAACAACCCAATAAAAAGATGAACAAGAGACAGAAAGTTCTCAAATGAAGAAATAAAATAGCTAAGAAGCACCTTAAAAAGTGCTCAACATCCTTAGTTATTAGAGAAATGCAGATAAGAAACACTTAACATTCCATCCTACCCCAGTCAGATTGGCAAAGGTCAGAACAAACAACTCCAAATGCTGGCAATAATGTGGAGAAAGAGGAATGATCATTCACTGCTGGTGGAAATGCAAACTTGTGCAACCACTATGGAAAGTGTGGAGAACCCTCAAAAGCTAAAAATGAACCTACCATATGATCCAGTGATACCACTCTTTGGCACATACACAAAGTACTCATAATACTGAAGAGATACCAGTACATCCATGTTTGTTTGCTGCTCACTTCACAAGAGCTAAGAAATGGAAACAACCTAAATTTCCCTGAACTGATGAATGGTTAATGAAAATATGGTGCATCTACTCAATGGAGTTCTACTCAGCAATAAGAAAAGATGAAATTATGAAATTTTCTGGTAAATGAATGGAGCTAGAGAGTGTTATACTAAGTAAAGTGACATAAATGCAGAAAAGCAAACAACATATATTCTCCCTCATGGGACTATATAAATTCTGATGTTAGAGCAGGAGCCAGGGAAAAGGAAAGGGTACACAGAGGTAAAGGAAAAGAAACAACCTTAAAGGGGATAGTAGGGAACAGATGTTACCTGATGGAAGTGGAAAAAGTGGGAATAATCCGCAGGGAGGAGAGGTGTAGGGACATGCAAGGGACCATGGTGTGAGGAAGGGAGGGAAGTCAGGAGAGGAAAGACGGCAGGAGTCGTGGAGGTATTGGGGGCAACTTGGTGATAGTGGGAGCACTGTGACTAAGGAGGGAAGGAGGAGGGAACCCAGATGGGGGAAAAAAGAGTGGAGATGAGTGAATCTCAGGAGGTTAGGAAGCCTAGAGGGAAAAGTGATGCCCTAGAAACCCTATGAGAAATGCACATAGAGTGTCTGAATATTAATGCATAGGTTTACCTGGGAGCTACTTGACAGGGAATGTAGTGCCAGATAGAAGAGACCTCCCTTAGACTGATGAGCATGTTGTACAGCACTCATCAAAGAAGCTTCTTTTTGCAACAGATAGAGGCTACTTCAGAGTTGCACATCTGGTCAGGCACAGAGAACATGTGCCTAGGAAATGCTGAGTACTAGGTGACATCATCTTCAGTCAAATCTCTACAACTAAGGCTCATGGAACATAGCAGAATAAGGGATAGAGAGAGAGCTAATGCACCCCTCATCTCTCACCAGTGAGGGTCCCATGTACATCAGAGTTCGACGCACACAGGAAGCCACAACTAGTCAAGTTCTGGAGAAAAAGAGACTGCAAAGTGTAGGATGGGACTCCTATATGGAACCTCACCCACCCATGGCTCAAGGACCATTGCGGAAGTGGAAGTGGAAAGATTGTGAGAGCCGGGGTTGGTTCATAATCACAGGGAGGTGGAGGCCTTCAGGCCCCTGGAGGCTAGTTCAGGTGAGCCTGTGGCAACAGTGGCCATGAGCATGGGACACATGTCAGGTCAATTAAACAAGGGCCCAAAGGGGAAGTGAAAAATAGGTGGTGGGCCAGCACTAGATTGAGAACTATTTGAGACTGACTGCTTCTGGTTGAGGGAAAGTATGACTTACAGACAACCACTGGATGGGCTGACTAGACTCCAGTGTGCTCATTTACACCGAAGGATATTTGGATATAAACACCTGAATGAATAGGACACAGCATGTGTGGCAGAGTGTATGTGGTTCAGTGGGGGGGGGGCATGGATGGAGGAAGGGGTCTGAATTTGAGTAGGAATTGCTGTATAAAATTTATAAAGCTCCATAAAAATTATTTTAGAAAGAGATTCTGTTTTTTCCTTCAGAGACACTTGCTTGCCCATGCTCATAGCCGTTCTATTCACAATAACTAGGACACGGAGACAGCCTATATGTCCATCAGCTGATGGGTAATCAAAATATGGTACCTATACACAATGTAATTTCATTCAGATGTACAGAAAATGAAATTATATAAAAGGATCTAACTGGAATTACCCTAGAGGGGGACTAATGCTCCTCCCAGAAGCCATAAGTTGGAAAATAAAAATCTCAAGGCCAGTTTCAGAATACCTCCTCTTGAGTGACTAGTAAGGGGTATTCCAGAGACCCCCCCCCAACCCCTGCCAAAACCATAAAGCCTGTTGCCACTGCTTTCAGTTGTCCATCATAACTCAAATGTAAAACCCTGTTGCTGACAGCACCACTCACACTTTGGTCACTAATATTATGCATGAAATACTTTTGCTCATCATTTTAAGAACACAGTTAGGAAAATTGACCTGCTTTCTCCTAGCATCTATAAATTGCCAACTGCTCCTCTGCTAGGGATGGGTCATTGGGCCCACCTCCCCTCTCCATGCTGGTATTTTGTCTGGCTTGAGATTGCCTGGGACTCATGCATGTTGTCACAACCAACATAAATTCATATGTGTAACTGTCCTGTTGTGTCCTAAAAACAATTTATTGTAGTCATCTACCAACTCTGGCTCTTATAGTATTTCTGTCCCATCTTCTTCAATGTTCCCTGAGCCTTAAGTGGAGAGGATGTGATATATGGTCCCATTAGGATTGAGGATTCTGTAGTTTCTTTCTCTCTGCATCTTGACCAGTTGTGGATCTCTATATTAATCACCACATAACAGGTCATGTCACCAAGAGAAAACTTATTTTTGGTAATGAGGTATAGTTTAATCCAAAAATATTAGTGACAAGTAAAATAAGAGGTTTTACATGATTATGTTACTTAAAAACAAAAGGTAGGTGTTGGAGAGATGGCTTAGTACTTAAGAGCACTAGCTGCTCTTGCAGAGGACTACATACAGGCAGGCAATACACTCATACACACAAAATAAAAAATAATATTTTAAGTAGAGGAAGAAATTAAAGTAGCAGATACAGTTATCGGGAGACTCACACATTCAGAAGAACAGGCTAAGCAACAAAATTAATGACACTATTAATTTCTGTTTTGATTCTGACAATATCCCTAAAAATTCACTTTGTAAAGTATTCCAAAATTCTTTTGTACTTATTTAGATGTGTCTCAGAAATTGTTTTAAATTTGGAGATCACCAATAATGATCCTGCATAAGACAATCACTTTACTTTAGAGTTCTTATAGTATTTAAGGATGACCTGCCATTGTGTTTGCAATGTACTATGAAATCATTCAGCTAAAAATAAAACCAAATAGTATATACATATGCATATATATGCAACAAATACCAAAATGTTGAGGTATAGTTCATAAGTACATCATGGTTTCCATGTACTTTTCCTTTCCATTATACTTTTAAAAACATTTGATTTTTTCCTAAAAACATATAATTGATTGACACTGTTGCATTAGTGTAAATTTTGGAAAAAAACTAAACGCAAGGGATCATCTAAGGAAGAAACCAGTGAAAGATCTAAAGAGCATACTGGAAACTGAGAGTATGCAGAAATAAGAAGAAATCTAGCTGTGGTAGGAGGTTCCCTACAGAAGGCGACTCTGGGGTAAAGAGTGAGTTGCAGGCCAATCAGCTATACAGAATGAAACCTTGTATAACCAAAACAACAAAAGAAAACAAAGCTGAAGAATTATAATTTACATCGTACTGCAATATAGATCCTTAAAGGCAGGTGCTTTTTGATCTTAGCAAAACACATTAGATTTTCAATATGAAACCTGTATGCAGTTAGCCAGTTAAAATTGCAGGTAATAACTATATTAAATCCAAAATTCTGCATTAAGGGAAAGTTGTAGGAAACTTTAAAGCAATCTGTCAAGGTGAGCAGCCACACTCGTATTTCTTGCTTCTCCTCTTTACATGGGTGTTAATTCATTTCAAGTTGATCTGCACCTGCTCTGTTTATGAGTCCCAGCTTCTGATTCTTGTGAAATTGAAGTGTTTCATCTTCTAAGGACATCTTCCCAGATCCTGAATAGCTTACATCCTAATACTCTAATTCTCAAAGGCTTATCTGCTGCATTGATATCAGAGGGTCCTTATGAAAGAAACATCAAGGACCATCACAGATGACAGACTCAAATTATGGAATGAGATGCCCATATAACTTGAAATTTTGTCATCGTCTATTGCATCTGGGTTACTCCTTTCAAGTCTTATCTAGGACAGTATTAAGCACTAACATGCATTTGCCACTAGGGTCTCTGACCTGTGTCACTTTCTCTTAAAAGCTGGTTCGATGCAGACACTCACACTGCTTCAATAATAAGTTGTAATTGTCCTCTTTTGTTCACAGGAAAAACAAAATGTGGTGAGCTTTGAGGCTTGAAGCAGCATTTAATTTCTAAAATAAGAGTTTGACCAGAATAACAACACTCCACATGTAATAGCAATACTGACCTCCTCTGCTGATTTTTTTCCTGTCTTTTTGTCAGAAAAAAGGCAGCTTAGAAACCAAATTTCAGTCAGGCTTTCTATCAAACTACAAATGCCTAAATAGGTTTAAGGCACTCCAAATGACACAGACAGGAGCATGAAGTATGTTGTTAAAAATCCAAAGAAATAAAATAGGCTTACAATCATCAGATCTGCTTTCCAACTTGTTAAGAAGATTCACAAACATCAACTCTGATATGTTGTGATTATCTGAATTAGAGGGGGCATGTCCTGCACAAGGCCAAAGAGAACAGAATTAACTTTTTAGGTCTAGCCAATTTCTTAGTATTTGTTAAAGTTCAAGGTATTGATAACCTAATTTCATAGTTAAAGAAAGAATAGTGATCAAACAAAATAGCCCATCTTCTTAGGTAATACAGATTATGTATACTTAAAATAGAAAATAGTATTTACAACATATGTATTAATATTCTATTACACAAAATTAAAAATATAATGGGATATTTAACATGGTCCTAATTCAAGTTATAACTACTATGAACACATTCCATTTTTTTATTCTCGTCAATAAAAAAAATTAAATACCTTCTTTAAATACAACACTGAATTGTGGGGCTTCCAGCATCAAATTTTAGGTGTTCTATGGAAAACAATTTTGACTCTAAGGATATATTACACAGTATTTAGTAAAGAAGCTTAAAGTTAGTGAGGAAAACAGAAGAGATTACTGTGATACAATTACTGGATCTTTGATGAATAAATCAAACTGAAAAGGCCAGAGGCGAACAGTCCATCAAACTGTCCTACTTAGATCCAAATTATCTGCTTAAAAGGAAGAGCGTTGTGCCACACATTCTCCCTTCTGGCCTTTGTAAGGCCATCCCAAGCAACTACACATCACCCAAGGAATCAGTGGGGTTGTATCCTGAAGCTCTGAATCCATTGTTTATGAATCAAAGAGATGAATTTTAGCACAAAGTATTCTATAAACACTGGGCACTCCTGTTTCTTCTATTTTTGAGCTTGGGGGTCATAAAGTTGTTAAAATAGCATCTGCTGACTTTGTGGGTTATATATGCTCAACTAATCCCTAGGTGGCCTTTATTCTATCTGATGCTTTATTATAGTAAGATGCTGGTTTAACTGTTGGGTTTGTTTTTTCAAGAGTTTTCATGTGCTTGCTATTTTCCTGTAGCATAAACAAATGGAAATGATAACCTCAGCTTTGCTATTTTCATTCAGACACAATACTGTACCTTTTCTTTTTTCATTGGATTTGACTTGGCAAATTAACTGTATTATTACTTGCTAACAGCTTACAGTTGTCACTTAAAATTTATTTTCGTTGATTTTGATGTTCAGACTTTTTTTCTTATTTTTACCCTCATCCTTATAGGGCTAAAAGGGTCTTGAATTAAAGTTTAAATGCTGATTGTCAGTTACTTTACATCAGAGTGATAGAAATATCATATTAAATTCATAATAAATAATTCCACATAGTGGTATGACAGAAAGTGAGACTTTCTCAATCTGTCAAAACTAATGCCACATTTACTTTCCATAGCACCCTGATGTACTATTATACTTCCTATTGTTTTTTCTTTCAAAGATATTAAAACCAGATAGCTTAGTAAATGGCATTTCCTGATTTGATCCCAAAGTATATCTTGTCCCCAGGTCCTGATTACATTTCTCTAAAACCACACCACTTCCTCTGCCTTATCTTCCTGACACACATTTTCTTTTTCATCTCCTTCTCCCTCTTCATCTTTATCCTCTTTATGCATGAAATCCTCCAAGTCTCCATCTTCTTCCCAGAACAAGAAAGAGTTAATATTAGAAAGTTAGATGAAAACAGTTTAATGGAGTGAAAATAGTTATTTACAGTGAGTCTTAAATGATGATTTCAAGTGATTTGTAAATTCAATAAGAAAGAAAACACTGAATAAAATAAATCTTATATAAAATGACCTGAAATATTGCTTTACTTCATCTCTTTGAGAAGATTAAACTATTATATCAGCAAGAAGGTTTTTATATTGTGAGAACTGATGGTTTTCTTTTGGATTTTATGTTTCCTACAGTAAAGATATCCTGGAATGACAGATTTTCATCCTTTATGTACCCACACATTGGAAATTTGATAGCAACAACATAGAATCCCCAACTATTCTACAAATTTATACAATTAAATGTCCTTCCTTATGCAGTTCCATGTATGTGGCCTCTCTTTTCTTCAAGTTAAATATTATTCATCTTTTTAGGTTCAACTTATGCATCTACATAACAAAATTTTTACCTATCATTTAGTAGGAACTAATCATTTTTTGCCTTTATGGTTTCACAACATGTTTATGAAGCACCTATTCCTATATGTCTACCCTTGTCTCTTCTCACTGCACCTGGACACCCTGCCTTCCAGACAGCCTTGCTGGCCTCTGAACTCTGGCAAAAACCAGCCAAGGTGAAATAATGACAGAAGAGAAGGGATGGAGGACAGAGAGGTGAAGGTATTTATTCCTCTGGTTCTCTCATGATGAAACAAAACCTTTAAATAATTCTTTCTTCTGGGTTCCAGTCCTCTGTCTCTTTAAATTAAAGATGGTAATAGCGTTGATCCCACTCTGCCCTGTGCCCTCCATTCTACTTGCAGCTTCATGAACAGTTGTTTGCTAAAGCCATTTAGATGGACCAATTTTTATTTTCTCCTTCCTACTTGTTGTAACACTGGCAATATTTTATGTGTTTTTCTGCTGTAGTGTCTAAAACACTCTAAGATGTATTAAATAGTTTTATAAACATCTATTCCTCCCATAAAGTGTAAGTTATTTGGAAAGAAATCTTATTTGGATTTATATCCCCTAGACTGTGTAAGTGTTTTCCATAATTTAAAGTGCTCAATAAATGCTTTTTTGAATTGAGGCGATTTACTCTACAATGCTTCTTCTTCCTTCTAAAGACGACAAAATATTCAAACCTTTCTTTGAAACTTTATATTTATTAGCATGCAGGCTTCTCGTATATATGTAATATGTATATATATGTGTGTGTAGGTGTATGTATATATACATACATATGAGAATATATATGAGTATCTAGAGAGACATATAGATTATATATTTGCCTAAATCACCCTTAGATATTGATAGGATTATGTCAGCTGTTAGTCAATACCCAAAACCTTTAATGAAATGTCACAGTCATGATGAGAGAATCAATGTTCTAAAGGGCACTAGATGAAACGTCATGCTATATTCTGTGGAAGGTTAATTTAAATGAATTTCAGCATTGAGAAAATATAATTTTATTTTCCTATGTATTTTCTAAGAGTTCAACTCAAATGTGCAGTGTAATCAATAATGCTAGGGATGGCAGCAGCTAACTTTGATTTACCACATTCTTGGATCAATTCTATCTGTGATTTCTCTGAAAACTACAATAAATAAATATGCCAATTACTTAGTATTATGGAACTATAATCTCAAATTCATGGCCTGTCTTATAACAATGTCTTTGAATTTTTCCTAGCAGACATGCACATACACAGACAATTTCCAAACTATTATTTATTTCATGTTTGCTTAAGGATAACCTGTTGTCCTTTCTTTTTTAATATTTTTGGAAAAATAACACACCAGTATTTATATGATAGCACATACACACACACACACACACACACACACACACACACACACGCAAGCTATGTCATAACAAAAAAAAGGGGGGCAGGAAATAGTCATGGTCATTGAACAGTGATAGTCATTAAACAAACACATGGCACAATCATTATGGGAAAAGTAACAATCATAGTAATGAACAATTAGGTTGATAAAACGGGTCATGGAGAAAATTGGGTTTAAAATGGAGAACAAATGTTTTAAAAGGTGAAAAAAAAAAACTACCAAAATGAGAAATGCAATACAAATAAATAAAGCAACATAAAGCTGTAAAGAATGTTCAGAGTGACAATTTGAAATTCTATAGAACACTGGATAAAATTTATCCAAAATTACAGCATAATGGTTACCTTCTTTTGAAAGGAACAATCATAATTTTTGAAGCAAATTTACAGTAATGTTAGAGTTTGCACTTACAAGTTGTTTTAGGAACATAATCATATTAGCAGGATTTAGATGTTTACCCATCTGTCAAATAGATAACTTGGACAGGTTAGCTTACTTCTCTTTGCCTCAACCCCTTAACTATAAAGTAACATATAAATATTATCTATCATAAAAGGCTACTGTATGGGCCAAATTGGATAATCTTTATAAAACATTTAGAAAAGTGTCTGATGTACAATGAACATTAGCAGCTATTAAGAGTTTTGAGCAACTGTCATTGCTTTTGTTGGTGGTGACAGTGAAACTACTTAAAAGTGCAGATTCAAGAGAAATTGGAATACTTTAGCTATTTAAGAATTAATAAGAGTTATGCAATTTGGGAGTCTTTTAGCTAGAACCACTGAAGGGGTACCCCAATTGCCTTACCCTGTGTCCCTGTTCAGCACGGAAGAAGCCAGGGCAGTCTACGTCCCAATTCCCTATGGGCAATTTGGGTATCCTTTTCAGAGGATGGTGTGATAAGAATAGGAGGCTAGTCAGTTAGGTTGAAAAAGAAAAAGAAAAAGAAAAAGAAAAAGAAAAAGAAAAGTAGCCAGTTTCTTGGCCAAAAGTAAAAATTCCTTAGGCCTCTTAGCAACATACTATGTTCCAAAGGCCAAAAATGTCAAAAGCATTTGAGAGCTTTTATCTAATCCCTAAAGGAATTTAAGGTTACCTCTTCATGGGGGGGGGGGCGGAGGGGGATGTTAGAGTAGCACAAAGCCCCATTAAACAAGAAAGAAAGGGAGAAAGGGAGAGAGAGAAAGAGTACATGAAGTCAGAAAAAAAGTGATGGGGAGATATGAGATGTGTTGGAAGGGAGGGAGTGTGCATGGATTTGATCAAAACACCTTATATGCATGTATGAAATTCTCAGTAAAGTTTTTTTAAAGTTAAAAAAAAGAATTAAGTAAAACTATTCTGATGTAAAATACTATAATAATAATGTAATGTTTTAATCTACTGCATGTGTGGTAATTTGCTTTGGCAGCAGTAGGCATATGGAAACACAATGTATGGAAATGGAGAGATGGTGTTTCTGGAGGTAATACCTAAAAATTTGGAAGTGTTTTTCAATTGCTCTGTTGGAAGAGACTAGAAGAATTTTGAGGAACGTAATTTTAAAAAGCCAATATCACCTTAGACTAATCATATAAATACAAATGGTGAAGGCAGTGAGAATAGAAGCAAAGGTGCCGTATTTTCTTAGAAGCCATTTCAATCACTACAAACAATTGCTAACAGAAATACAGTTAGCAAAGGTGAAACTGGTGGGGGTTAAGGAAAAAATGTGAAATGCTATTGGAAACTGGAGGAATGAGGAACACTAGTGCTGAAAAATATTGAAAGAACTTTATTCTATAGTAATGAGGGAAGCAGGAAATGTAAACAGTGAACTTGGGGATTTTGCTGAGATTCTAAACAAGATGTTAAATTGGAAGACTCAGATTTTCTTGTAATTTAAAGCAAAGTAAAAGCAAAGAAATAAAGAACTGCTAAAAAAAGGAAATGGAGATTTACAAAGGGAAGAATTCTCAGCCTTTGCAGATAGATGACACCAAAACTAGAAAAGTTGATGATGTTCAAAAGAAAAAAGTTGGGCCAAACAACTAGACTAAAATATTTTGACTAGATAATATTTTTCTAGTGCACTGTAAGATAAATGATTGCAACATTTAGTCTTGCAATGTCTTCCATAAAAATTGGACAAGTAACACATGAATCTCCTCAGTGATCTCAGGAAAAACAAAGAAATAATAGAAGTCAGGCTATTTATTTTAGTCAGTTGCTGTCTAACGGAGTGATTCCCACAATGTACACAGGAGATCATAAATTCCACTCGGAAAGCGCTCTATCTCATCTTATCTCGGAAGCTAAGTGGGGTAGGGCCTGGTTAGTACTTGCATGGGAGAATTTTGAGACTTTTATACCATGAGCTGTATTCCAGCTTCAGCTGAAACAGAGGAATTCAAAAGGAAAGATGGTTTTTAATCTCCATAAATTTCACACACAGAAAAGAAACAGGCTTATACAAATATTCAGACATAAAAATCTGCTACTGTTTAAGAATATAGAATGGTAAAGTCAAGGGTAAAGCCACAAACCTAGAGCTTTAATTATTCCCAGACTTGGAAACTTAACATTTGCCTGCCTAGATCTCAAAATTTCTTGAGACCAATGCTACAATTTTACTTTCATTTTACTATTTTTTCCAGTTAATTATTTATTTAATAACTACATACTTAGAAGAAGCATTTCATTATAACAGCATTAACATATTCAACAACAATTTTCTGAGCTAAGATGCATCTTTTTCAAAATTGGCTGTAAAATTTTTAGGTTTAAAGTTAATTGTTACAGTTATACAATATTGTACTCAGTATAAAATTTTGATTAAGAATATCTATGTAGTGGTTGGAGATATGGTTCAGTGTTTAAGGGCACATACTGCTATTAAAGAGGGTGAAAATTTGATTCCCTGCACCCACATCAGGTGGCTCACCACTGCCTGTAACTCCTGCCATAATGGATTCACTTCCCTCACATGCACAAAGTCACATTCAAACACATATAATCAAACATAATTAAAAGAATAAAAATGAAAATGAAAACCTAAAATAACTAATTTTAGAAGAATATCCATATAGTATCATATGTCATGATTGCAGATAACTAATTTTCTAATGTCACAGTTCCACAGATGGATAGGGACTGTTCACCAGGAGGAATCACACCCAGAGTCATAACGATACCAAATTTTTAACTTTAGAAGATGGAATTTCTCAACTGATAAGATTTAGATGTGTTGGACTTTACAGTGATATTGCAATAAATTGAGACTTCTATGGATTTTATAACAGAAGTGAATATGCTTTTTAAAGTGATATAATTGTGAATCTCTGAGGAGCTCATGGTAGACTGAGAAATGCAGAATAATACCTTCTCCCCATGATGATCCCTATGTGTTGTGAAGTGTTACCTTATGTGGTAAAAATGAAGACATTATTAGATTAAGGACATTAACATGGGAATGTTATCCTGGATCATGTGTGTGGTTCTATTGGAACCTGGATAAAAGCAGTGTCATGATTAGAGAGGCAGATGTGAAGATTCTAGCTGCTGGCTTCAAAGAAGAAGAATGAGATCTGAGCCAAGGAATCTACAAACCAGTGTCCTCTACAAACTGGCAAATGTGAGAAAACTGATTCCCTTGTATCTTCCAAAGGAAGTGGGCCATTGATGCTTTCATGTCAGTTAGACCCATTACAGAAATAACATTTATAATAAAACCGTATGAAAATGACTATATGATGCCTTATATCACCACGTTTGGAATCATTCATTATGGCAGTAACAACAAAAATATATAGTATGAACAAAAAGGAAGAAAAATGATGATACCACATGGCAAAATTATGTGGAATGGAAATGTGAAGAAGCCAAATAGTATGAATAAGCCAGTCAAGGATCTCAGCTTAAGGCAGCTACTTGAGTTAAAGGGAGCATCTCTGACCAGATGTAGCCAAAGTGTGTGCTTAAAAAAGGAAAGGACACAGTAAGTTTTAACTGATTTGGAGTGGTGAGTGCAATAAACTCCAGTAATTATCCATTAATCACGGGAACAATTTTTTAAAAATATTTCCATTGTTATGTGCAAGTATCCTAGACAGGAAAATAGGATGTGATTAGACAAAAATATTTAATGTTTTATAGGTTCAAAATATCATAATATTTAGTCATTCGGTGACTTTTGTAAAGATTAAGCATGTGACTCATAGGTCTCCACCACCATCTCAGCAGAAACTGAAGAAAATAACAGAGGTTAGACTACATATGAAAGACGTCTGGCGCAGCTGCCCTTCTAATGGAATGATCCCCATGACTTATAGGACATTCATAGGTTCCTGATAATTTTATTCTATGCGTCATATGCTAGCTTCAACTGGAGTAAACTTGGTGAGCCAATCACAATCAAATCCATTCAGGATTGTTACAGTGAGAACCATACTTTGCATGAATACTGTGGTCTTATGATAGTCTTTTGGGACTTTCAGTGCTTAAGTTGACAAGAATGTGTGGAGTAGAAGACTCATCTTTCTGTTCCAATGGGGGAATAGTCCATGTGACCCCATATAATAGTTGTATGTATTTCATGTGTATGAATGTATTGCCGGCTTCTATGTAGGTGCACTCTTGTGGTAAAATACTGGCAGAGATGAGAAAAGAGTGTCAACTCCCTCTGGAACTTGAGTTAGGGAGGGTTGTTAGCTCTCATGTGAGTGCTAGGAACCTAACCTGAGCCCTCTGGAAGAGAAGCCAGTGCTCTTACCCACTGAGTCATCTCCCCAGCCCCCATCCTATAGTTTTGAACAAAAAAGTTCTCAGATGATCAATATGTCTACATTCAGATTAAGCAGAGTCTGACACAGATAGAGGCAGAAGGAGAAATATGAATATTAAAAGTGCCAGCAAGATGGCTCAGTGCATAAAGCACTTCCTGCACAAAAGTGACGACATGTACTTGAATCCTGGAATCTATATAGAGCACTGAATATGGCATCATGCATCTTGTAATCCCAGCACTCCTACAATGAGACAGGAGGTGGAAACAGGACAGTTAGCCAGAATCTCTTATATGCATCCCAGTGGCAAAAATAATGACTCTGCCTAAAAAAAGTGGAAGAGAACACTCAAAGTGTTGACCTCTGACACATGTGCACTTACATGCAACACACACATGCACACACACACACACACACACACACACATACACACACACACACACCAAATCTCTACAAACATACAGAAGCCCAAGTCTTTTTTACATTTCAGCCACCTAGGAGATATCTAAAGGCTCTAGTATGGAGTCATCACTTTTAGCGTAGGTGGACTTCAAGTCCACCTATGAAATCTAGCCAACTGTAATCATAATCCACATGTCAGAAGTGTTGTTTTTTTTTTTTTTGCAATGAACCCAGTGGGAAATTAATCATATATAAGTGGGAAATTAATCATATATTGCTTACTTAGCAAAAACTAAAAGCAATGATTTTTCAGTTACCTAAAAGCAACAAAAACTAGAGGGTTCCTTTAAGTTCTTTTTCAGTAACAATTCCTCCTTCTCTTTTTTTAATCATCTCAAAACCCAGTGTTCTCAGTTTCATTTAGTCATAAATGATCCCTAGTCTGTAAACATTCTGATACTGTGACTTATCAATGTTAGATGACAAATTTGTAGGGACGCAATATGGAACAATGCAGGAAAAAAGTATGCACATGGTCTAGTAGATAAAAGGTCGAGGGCGCAGTGATGTCTAAGTTAACCTTGTCAACTTAACTGGATATCACCTAAGAGACATACATCTGAGGGTGTCTATGAGGGTGTTTCCAGGCAAGCTTAACTGAGGAGAGAAGATCTACCATGAATGTGGGTATCACCCTACCATTGACTGTGGTCCTGGACTGGCTAAAAAGGACAGAGAAAATGAGCTTAGTCCCAGGAATCAGCGTGCTCTGCTTCGTGACTATGGACACAATATGACCATCCGGATGAGACTCCTGGATCTGTGATAGAGTACACCAGGAGCCAAATTAAACCCTTCCTTCTTTAGTTCCTTTGTCAAGGGAATGAGAAAAGTAGTTGATAAACACAGAGTTTATTTGCCCTCTGTCCTCTTGTAGGAACTGGTTTCGTTATGAAATATCAGCCAAAGTTAGTGACTAACTTAAATATTGAGGTGGGAATAAACAAGGAAGCTGAGAAAAAGGAGTACAATGTCCCCTGTCACAGAAATGTGTTCACTGAAATAGTGCAATACTTAGAAGACCCCTCGCCATTCGTGTTGCACACTGAAGGTCTACCCTCTACCTTTTCTCAATGAATGCTTTTTAATATATTCATCTATTTAATTTTTTATGTGTATGACTATTTTCCCTGCATGTACATAAGTGTACCAAATGAGTATAATGCCCTTGGCTGCCAGAATAAGGCATTAGATCCCCTGGATCTAGAACTGGAGCTATGGACAGTTGTTAGCTGCCATATGGGTGCTAGAACCAAATCCATGACCTTTTCAAGAACATTCAATGCTCTTAACCCTTGAGCCATCTCTCTAGTGTCGAGTAAAACTGTAGTGATTAATCCTGGTGCTATCATATTTATGTTAGTATCTCATCTTTATAAAGTGAATCTGTGATCTTTTTTGTTATGGTATAAGGATTCACTCCTCTATCAGAAATAAGACCTATAACAGCAGGCTCATTTGCCTCTAACTCTACAAGACAAAACTGAATAAAACAAATCTTCAAGTCAAGAAAAATCATGCAGTGTACTTTTCAGAACAGAGCCCTCAGAAGGATGGGAAGAATGTTTCTCTATGGCTGACCCATAGTTTTGGAGTACAAATTCTAAGTAGCATTGTAGGACATTGTTTCTCCATTTCACTAATCATCTTTCCTATAGTGGCCAAGACAAGTGATTCAATAGGTATTTCTTAATTTTCTCTGGCACATCAACTCAATTAATAGCCCTTTACTTCACAATTGCTGAAAGATATGTGATGATTAAGAGGGGTAATTCACATAACTTAGAAGCTAGAAAGTTCTACATGCCTTAGTGCTTGTCATCTCCTAACACATGGCTGGCCTAACACACCCAGTAGTATACTGTAGGACATGAGCCAGGGATTCTGTTTGTTTTGCATAATGGATCCCTATCTAGAAAGGATGCTGTATTTTTTTTACCTTTACCTGAAGTCATACATCTTCCAATGAGGCAATAAAATAAGCCTTTGAAATTACTCCCAGGCATAAACATGCACTTACAATCCTCATATGGTTACTTTATTTACAGTACACAAGACACTGTTGATTCTTAAGAAATTTAAACTCCATTTGTTCTTTGTTGCTTCTGGGTATAACTAATTAAAGGATAATCCTGTTTACTTCTTCATTCCATATCAAAACTGCCTTTTGAGACTGATTAACTGCCAAGGCAAAGACAGTGTTCAGCAGGCTTGGTGGCAAATATCAGTGCTTTAGATTGAAGATCAAAATCAGAAACATAGCAAGAGGATTAAGAAAAAATTCTGGGGCTAGAGAGCTGGTTCCATAGCTAAAAGTATTAGCTGCTCTTGTACACAACCAAGGTTAGGTTCCCAGCACCCACAGGGTGGCTAACAACCACCATAACTCTAGTTCCAGGGACTCTGATGCCTTCTTTTGGCCTCTGTGAGGGTACTGCATGCATAGGAGCACTTACATACATGAAAGAAAAACACTCATATACATAAAAAATTAAATCCAAAACAGTTTTTAAAAAGAAAAATCAGGACCATTAACTTCTAATTGAATAGAAGGTGAATCAGCTTTCTCTGAAACAATTAACTTGAGTAAGTTAACACAACTCTGAGTCTGGAACTTTAAATGGCAATATGTACCTCAAATGCTATTTTCTTCAGAGTGAGCAATATGGTACATATACTATGAATGATGTTTGTTACTGAACACTTTTCCATTCTAAATTGTGTAAGCATTTCACAGAACTTTTAGCCTTTTGATTTAAAATATAATAGGCGCATTGGCTCTGAAAAGAGGAAGCGCTATGTTTGCTTCCGATGGATTTTTCTCTGGAACCACTAACTCAAAGTCTTTTCACATAGGTAAAAACAGACAGTTGTTGTTGTGTTTTTTTTCTCATTCTGGATTGCTGTGAAAAGCCTTTTTAAACAAAATATTTTACATTATTCACCTAATATAGTTTTTGGTCAGTATCTAGACTCTTGACTTGAATTATGATCAAATAAATTGTCAATATATGCCAGGGTAACAGTTCATAAATATAAAGAGTTTTCCAGGGCAGATGGACACAAAGTAATTTTTGTCTCAATTTCTTTTGTAAAAAATGATGAAGACATGTGGTCATAGTTTCAATTTCATGGCTTGACATAGCCATAAACTATAAAAAAAATCTTATTCTTATTTTTGTTCAATAGTATTACTATTTCAAATTATAAAGCAACTCTTCTGTTTTTTAGTGTCAATAGAGATTAATTCAACATCAAGAGAGCTCTTATTGTGAGCAGTGTCTACTACAATTACTTTTAATGACTGGTTCCTGGGTCCCACAGTATGTGATATTCAGATGTTATGAAGAACCACATTTAAATTCCCAATAGGGTTTTAATTAGAGCTCATGCAATGGGGAAATTCACTGTTTTTCTCAATTGTTAATGAAGAAAACTCACCTCAAGACAAATTGCATTGATTTCTCCAATATAGTTCTATTTTTAATTACTAATTTTTTTCTATTTTATTTTCATGGCATTTCATTTGTATTCCCTTCTACTCCAGGAAAGAGAGAGAAATATTTGTGGAAGGAATTCTCTGGTGCATATGTATGTGGGTGTTCATTTTTTCCATGTAAGAATAAAATCATCAAAGCTTGAAATTTAAATTTCTGTGTTCTGCTTAATTGAGGACCCAAATGCCCAATCATAGATTGCCTGCAAGTGCATTATAACCAAATGGGAAAGATAAGAAACACTGGAGTGAAAGAATCTCTCCTGAAATAATTACACAAACTTTAGAATCTCATATTTCATCAAATTAAGTGACTTTACCATCTTTACACATCTTCCCTCTTTCTGTCTCTGACCTTTAGCTCATTCAATTCCAACTTCAATAAAGGTTAATCCATTCCTCTGCGTACTTCGTTCTCTGTACATGACTATATCTGCATATCTGTTTATTTGTTCTTGGGACCGCTTTGTTGACATTCATTTAGTCATGTAAATATAACTATAAAAGTCTAAGACGATCATGGAATCACTGAAAAATAAACCACTGAAAAGGTCATAGCTAGGAGGTAGGAAAGGGGCAGAAGCCAAACACAGACAAGATTTAGAATCATGTTGACTTGACTGGATACTTGGAAATGGATTCTTGATTTGTTTGGTAGTGCTGAAAATTGAGCTCAGGGCCTGGCAGATGGTAGGTAAGTGATCTAACACTGAGATACCTCCCAACTCAGAAATATGAATCCCCAAATAAAGCAGTGCCATGATTTTCCATATATGAAAGTAACTCAGAATGCACATAAACTAGACTTTAAGGAAATGCTGAACCACATAGAGAAATTAAGCAAGAATGAATTCAAAATACAAAGTTTAATGCAAAATCCTGTATGACTAGTAAGCTGAATACTTGAGTAATTGGTATATTTTCAGATGTGATCAATTTGTTCTTCAAACATTTTTTATTGATTTGAGAATTTTTAAAATACATTTTTATTGAATATTTGTAAATTTCATACATCTCAAACACAATTAGCCCCCACTTGCCTATCTGCATCCCCACTATATCCTGTCCGAAAGACTTCATGCATTTTGTCATATGTATAAAATTTGTGTACCCAGATGTCCCTCTGTGTGAGTTCATTCACTGGAACCTGTTGAGCCTGTTCATCACTCCCTTCAAAAAGGTCAATTCTTCCTCACACAGCAGTGATCAGCTGCAAATAGTTATTTACCGACAAGTATGCTAGTCATCACTCATCAAAGTAGCTTCTCTTACAACAGATGGAGACTCTTACAGATTCCACATACAGAGAATAAGTGCCTGTGAAATACCCAACCCTAAGTAACACTTCTACAATGGAACCTCTACACCTAAGGTTCATGGAACATAGTGGAATAAGGTGTATAGAAAGTACTAATGCATCTCTCAACTCTCATCAGCAAAGTTTCTTCATCCAACAGAGAGTAGTGAACACAAAAGACCACAACTGGCCAAAGTGTAGAGAATAAGAGACTGCAGGCTATGGGTCTCTGGACAGGATTCTGATATTAAACATCACTCACTGAGGGCTCAGGGGCCACTGTTGAAGAGGGGGCAGAAAGATTGTAAGATCCAAAGGAGGAGGTACATGACCATAAGGAAACCAAGTCTTATAGGCTCCTGGGACCTTGCTCATGTGAACTTACAGCAATGGTAATGGCATGCACAAAACCCATGCAAACTCAATCAGATATAATCAATTTTAAAAGAGGATTAATGCTGATAATCATATGTGTATATATATACACACATATATGTATATATACATATATATGTATATATATGTACCCAAATATATCCATTGTTGACTAAACAGAATGTTATAGGACTCCCAACTTCTTTCTTGAAAATTCCAATAATTGTGACCTGAGAACAGTGTGAGTTCCCTAACTTTTAGAGCTGCACATTTAGTTACTCAAAAACCCGGAAGAAAAACACAATGGTGAGTGTCAATATTCCCAGGTACTCCGGAGGCTGAAAAATCACTTTATATCAGAAGTCAAAGAGGGCAGTTTATGTAACAGACTGAGGCCCCATTTCAACTAAATATAGATAGATAAATGGATAAATAGATGATAGATAGATGATAGATTCTAAACTATAGTCTTCAGTTTCTTTACAGTGACACTTGCAAAAGTGTTTTGCAAATTAAAATGGTTTTAGAACACTACATTACATAAAGAATACAAAGAAAATATATAAATATTTTAATCAGGTACACTCAGGGTGATATGGCTACAGATGAGTGCTAAACAAATATTTTGGATAAAGAAAAGGTTCATACTTTATAAGTAAAACAATTTCACTCATGTAACATTAATTAAAGAAGTCAGAAACCCATTACTTTTTCAAGTTCTTCAATCTAGATGAATTTTAGTTTTAGTCATAGTTTTATAGAGAGATAATAGTATTAGACAGATTTAATGGTCTTTACAGAAGAACTAATGATATCTGAGTTAATGGGCCTGCAGGGCTTACACAAACAAGTAATAAGTAATGTTTCTGACTTAGAGAAGTGCCCAGAGAGGATGCTCAATGAATTTCACACTCTGAGGATACTTCCTGCCATTTATGCACTCTTTCTGTTAGACAACCCATGTGTCCTAGAGTAGATGAGATAACGTTATATCATTGTACTGAAATCATTTTAAAGTATGTTCATAAAATATTTAACTATTCCATAAGACTTCTGCAAAGTGGGGTCAGGAGAGTGAAGTTTCTTATTATTCTTTACTTGAGATGTGTTTTTTTTTTTTTTTTTCCCAAGTTTGTTATAAACGGCATGCCGAATTGTTTTATATGCTAGATCCGCAACTCAAAGAGTGAAAAGACACTTAGTTTCTAGTCAGAAAAATTGGATACGCTCTTCCAGGTCTGGTGACAACCATAATTAATGCCTTTATACATTTAAGCATTTCAATTTGAGGTAGATGAAATACACCCAATAAAGAGGAGCTCATCTTTGTCTTGCTTCACACAGGAGGTCTATACTTAGTGATGTTCATGACATTAAACTAGGAACCAGGAATCTTGAAATTCTTCTCAATAACATTGTCTATGTCATCATTTCTGCAAAATCTGATACAGCTCTTTTAACTATTTGGGGGTATTCCCCCACAATCTCTCTGCAGCTTATATTGAGCAAGCGTGCAATTTAAAGTAGTAGTTTCTAAAATATGATCCGTGCTCCCCTAGGAGCCCCAAGACCCTTTCTGAACATCAAAGCAATCCAAATTATTTTCACACCAACACAAAAATGTTATTGGTGTTTCTTGCTGTTGCTGACATTTGTATTGATTGTCCAAAATCAATGGTGTCAAAACAGCTAGCACCTGTCACAAATCAAGGCAATGGCCCCAAACTGTGCTATACTTTTTACTACAGTATACTCATAACTTCCACAAAATAAAACCATTTTCACTGTTGTCCTTGATCAAGTAGCAAAATTATTGCTTTTATGAAACTTCAGCCTTGAATGCATGTGGTTTTGATAGTCTATGTAACACAATGTGAAGTGCACATTAAACAATTCTGTCAGAAAGCAGAGGGAAGCATTTGTAAAACTGAGCTACAAGTATCTGAATTAGCTGCTTTGTTTTTGAAACACAATTTTTACATGAAAGAGCAAATGACAGATAAACAACAGCTATTCAAACCGTGTATTTGGCAGGCATTTTGTGAAAATAAATACAGTAAACCTAACCCTTCGATGAAAACAACTGACAGTTTGTGTTGTCTGTGATAAAATTTGTGTTTGTGAGAGAAAACTAGAACATTGGAGAGCATGTCCACTACTGTGAGCCAGACAGTTTTCCATTGTGTGCATACATTTTTGTAAAAACATCTGTGATACAAGGGCAATGAATTGTTATTGGGTAATGAAATATGTCAACATTCCAGAAATCTATGTAACTCTGTAAGCTCATGTTTCACAGTTGAAGAAGAAGGAATAATATAGAACCACACATAAGACTGAAACATATAAAGTTCAAATAAAGCACAAAACATAACTAATTTCTTCAATGACAAATGTGGGTAAAGCCTACAAAGTAGAAAGGAGGCCAGGAGAAGGCAAAAATAGGTGACCCAAAAGGACAGGAACTGAGCAAAAGTACCCACTTGGGTATGAAGGAGGAAAAGGGACTAAGGGGAAGTTTCATGGAGGAGTCAAGGAGAGCAGGGGTAGAGGAGATGAGAGGAAAGAAAAGTTTGTTAAGACAGACTTTGTTCAAAATATCATTTTGATATCTAATACCATGTATGATAATTTAAAATTTTTAAATATTTTAAATTAGCTCATATAGTTTAGATTTCATATAACTAATCTTTAAGAAACTATCAGTAAGCAAATTCCAAGTCAATATAAAAAATAATATTCCCAATTACCTTAAAATTCTATTAAAACAATTCCTTTTTTAACTAAATATGTGTGTGGCTACATTTCCCTTATATATTTGTTATTATTGCAATAGATTAAATGAAAAATCAAAATCAAATTTTTGCTAATGTACTGCTTAAAACAATGTCACTCATAGCATTGAATTTTTAAAGACAATCACTTGCATAAATATATGTTCCTTTCTTCACAATGAACTTATTACTTTCACTAAATAAATAAAGTTTAAGATCTTGAGTTTGGAGCAATGGCTCAGTGGTTAAGAGCACTGGCTGCTCTTCCAGGCAACCCAGGTTCAGTTCCCATTACCCTCATGACAGCTAACAATCAGCTGTAACTCCAGTTTCAGGAGATTCAATGCCCATTCTGGTCTCTGTGGGCATTGCCTGTCATAGGTGCACTTGTATACATACAGGCAAAATGCTCCATATACATAAAATAAAAATAAATCAATCAAAAAATTTTAAGTTTAAGATCGCAATTTCTTTTTACTATAACAAATAATATAATAGTTGTCATTATATGCACAAAAAATATTTGGGCTTTTGAAAAATTTGTGATTATGAAGAAGTGCTGAGTCACTTCAGTTAATATGATAATTTCCAAATCCATCCCTTTTTCGCAAGTTTAATAATTTCATTTTTCTTTGTGGCTGAGGAAAATTCCAGTGTGTATATGTCTAGTATTTCATTATGCATTCATCAATTCATTAGCACATTTAAGCTTATCCTCCTTCCTCGCTATTGTGAAGACAGTGTCAGTAAATATGTATGTGCAACATATCTGTGACAGAGTATGGATTTTGAGGTATAGACCCAGAAGCAGTAGAGCTGGATCACATGGTAGGTATATTTTTAACTTTTTGAGAGATATCCAGACAGAATTACACAGTGACTGGACCACGTTCTCACCAACATTTGTTGTCACTTGTCTTCTTAAACAAATAACTCAGGCTCAGAAAGATGAATGCAGCATGTTTATTCTCATTATGGGGACCCTAGCTTTTAATGTTTACCTGTATGTATTTATATGGATAAGAGTTTGGATACAGGTCATGAAATTGCACAGGGGACCATAAAAAGGAAAAACACAGAGTTTTAGGAAGGGAGGAGGGCAACAGAATATGTGACATGAACTTAGGATGCAGGGAGACAGGGGAGAAGAGCAGAGGGAGGGCGATGGAGAACATCAAGTTACATTTGAAAATGTCATACTAAAGCCTAATAATTTGCAAATAAATAAAATACAGAGACCAAAATGTTTGAGCACCACTAAATTGAGGGAGAGTGTGTGTTCTGACATCCAAATTTGTATCTCTGTGCTCACACAGCATTATCTTCATGAATTCATTGTTCTTCTTTACTGTCTCCCCATTAATATCTTTTTCACACATATCTCTTTTATTTATTTTTCCTTCAATGCTAAAGACACCGAAGTTCTTTCAGTGGTTCATTCTGTGCCAATAATTCCATATCATCTTAGATCTATTCTAGGTTCTTTGTGCTAATTGCTTCCAAAGCAGTATCACCAGACCAGAACCCAAAATTCTTGGATCCTTTTATATCTAAATGTCTAAACGCCCAGTGCGTATTGCCATTTGTATGCACCCTTTAATGTACTAAGCCCCCAAAACAAACCCACTGTATCATCAGCACAGAACTCCCAAGCCTGTGGTCTGCCTCTCCATGAGTGTTAGAAATATCCATCCAGTCAGTTAAGGAATTGATGGGGTCAGGAAATGTCACCCTCGACTCTTGTCTCTCCTTTATTGTTCACATTGAGTCACTGTCTCAGATGCTGGCACCTGAATATCTATCACTTATTATTTTTATCTTCTCTACTGTCACAATGTTGGTTAAGATTACAATTATTTCTCATTTGAAATGCTGTAACAACCTCTTAGTAGGTTCTCTGTCTCCAGCAATCTCTTAAAATTCACTCTCTATAATGCAGCCAAAGGCATATCTCAGTGTTTTCTGTCATGAAAGCTTTCCCCATAAGGTTCAGGATAAAATTAAGACTTTGACTATCAGACCTTCATGATCTGGGCCATGTCACACTCAATACCTTCATCTCTCACCACTGCTCAAAGTAAAGGATGAGAATTTCAATGACTAGCTCTCGGACAATTGATTCCACATCTCATCTCTAAGCAACATCAAAGAATATTCAAGTTGAAAGGAGCTTTAGAGATAAAGTAAGTATATAATTTATCATCTAAACCAGGACAGTTTTAAGAGTAAAAAGGGTGCTATTAATAATTACATTGCAGTAGCAGGTACAAACCAGGGCTGTCCTGAGCAAAGGAGCCTGCATCACCAAATTCCTGAGAGAACACAAGTTACTCTGGACTAATGCTGTCTGTAAAAACAACTGTATTAGCAACAGCCTTTCCTCCTATGTCCTTGTCCATGGTCTTTTCTTCCACATTATTCTGTTTTAGTAATAATTCTGTGAGAACTGAAATAAAAGGTCCTACCATTTTCATAGCAACATGTAAAACATTAATATACAACTATAGTAAATATATTTTATAACTTCATTTGCAATAAAAAATATCAGTAATTAGGAAAGTTCTGTAATATGTAAAAAGGATGGAAATATCAACCGTTCTTTCCTTTTGAAACTTGGGATACCAAGGTTTCTTCAGTGGTTTACTTTTGTCACATTGTATGCTACTTCAGATATTCTATAGTCTTTCAATATGCTAATTACTCCCAAATCAGAATAACGAGACCATAACACAATATTCACATGTTCTTTTATATCTAAATGCTTACTGAGTATATCCATTCATATGAAAAAGTAGGCTCATTTCAGTAAGAAAACAAGATTTGGTGATGGTTGGAAAAAGAAAAGGCTGGGATCCTGAATCCCCAAATCCTTGATTAGGTAATTTCTTAGGCACTGTCACTCCAGGTGGGTTATCTAACTGTATGTTTAGTGTGGTTAACAGAGAGAAAAATGGAGGAGGGAGAGAAAGAGAGAGAGAGAGAGAGAGAGAGAGAGAGAGAGAGAGAGTCTTCCCACAAGAACTAGCCTAGGGGGATAAAACAGTAAAAAAGCAACACCCACCAGACTCAGACTCACTTACACTGACCCTTTTCTCATTGCTTAGCCTATAGGAAGCCATACACAGTTTCTAAATATCTTGGTGTTTTCTTTCCATTAAACCTATCCATATAATGCATTAATTCCAAAGGCTAGATTATCCTCACTTTTACTATTGCTCTATTTCCATACCCTTGTAGCTAGTCCAAAAGATAAAGTTGCCCAGAGCATTGAGCAAGTTAATTAAAGACAGAACTCATCCATCTACTGCCCTAAGAACATCTTCTTACCCTCCATGAAGTTCCACACTCTCTCTAATTATTTCTATGTGCCATACCAAAATCTCTTTTCTTTGGAGATGAAATAAAAATAGGGAGTATCTTGAGTTGCTTACAAAGTTTATGGTATGAGTATGTCAGGATATCCATCATAAGATACATTGAGGTCTTAACCTCTACTACAATTTTCTGCTTTCTGCCATTAAGAATAGATTACATATTAAATAATTAACAATAAGAATGGAGTGAAATAACAGAATCTAACTAGAAAATCATTCACAGTGCCCCTCCCCCCCAAAAAAAACAATTGTATCAAATATTTTATTCAATATTTTATAATCTGATAAAATTCATATACATTTGATTGATTTTGCTGTTTATTTGCATCTGCCCTACAAATAAAACAATTTCCCTTATCATCAAGCAAATGTGATGTCTTCTGTTTTTTCCCCTCCCACATCAATCATAAAACATATATAGATATGCTGCCAGCCAAAGACAAATTATCTTTAAATCAAAATTAACCAACTGTTTGACGTGGAGTGAAATATCCTAAATTTTAATATTAAGAGCATCCTAGCAAAGATACCCGAATTCTGTCAATCTATGGATACTTGTCAGACAAACACACACACACACACACACACACACACACACACACACAATTGCGCAAAGTCTTAATAATGCCTCTTTTTCTTTGTGCTTCCACTGGGTGGGATCCACATGTAGTGGAGACTTGTGCAATGGTGGATTTTCTCAGGGATATTTCACTTAACAGGTTAGTTATAGCTAGTAGTGTTTTCTAGTCAATGATATAAACTATTAAGTATCTGTGTAATGAGATATTTAACCTGGTTGAATATTTTCTCTTCTGGATAAAAATCAAGCTGAATGAAGCCACTCTAATTCTCTATAACAGAATAGAACACAGGGGAGCTCAAATAGAAATAAAGCAGCATTTTGTAATGTCACATAGAATGTCCTCCCCATACAGCTAAAAAGTGAGGGGATTGTAATTCATATGCATAAATTTTAACTTGTTGAGATAAATAAATATAAGGGACTGTTTGAGATAATATTATTGATAGTATTTTCTGTTCTTTTCTTTTATACTATAAATTTGAAGATTCTTGCCTAATTGGTTTGCTATCATAAGGAGCCATGAAGGAAGAGGGGAAAAAGCAGCTAGAGAGGGGGTACTAGTAGGAGACAGGACTTACCAAGGGGGAAATGTGGAAAATAAGGATTACCTTAACTGGGAAGAGAAATGGGGGCCTATACAGGAGGGAGAGAAGAAAAAAGAAATAATGCTTATATGGTACAAAGGGTCAAGTTGAAATGCAGTATTTAATAAAACTATTGAAAAGTGCATATATAATATAAATGTGATTGTATGTGTGTAGCTGAATGCTTTATAACAAAAGTCACAGTGCTAGGCAAGAGAAACACCCGTTTGAATAGTTGGTCAGGGTAAGTCCAAGAGACTCCCAAAATAATACAGGCTATTACCATAGCCCTTGATTGCCTTCTAGAACTTGATGATAAGATCCTATTGCTGAAGATGCACATACTTTAGATGAGGACTTGAAGCAACTGAGCTGGAACTGACTCCTCCCCGAAGATTAGCTCTCATAATAGGTGACTATACTATGCAAGATGCCAAAGGAGAAATCCAATCCTTGTCCTACCCATTTATAGTCTGCAAAGCACAACATTGACTGACACACCAAATTATCAGTGTGTAGTGGCACTTTTGTCTGGGGGAAATCATAGTAGTCTAATTGGACATAAGGTGCGGGACTGTAAACCTAGCAAAGTACACATGGCTGAAGAGGTTATAGACCTTAAAGAAGAACCTACTTTTCTCACTTCCCTAGATCAAAGTAATTTTGTGCTATATTTTAAATACATATTCATATATTTACTGACAAGTGTGGCTCTCACCCCTCATCAAAGAAGCTTCTTCTTGCAACAGATGGAGAGTATTACAAAGTTCCACAATAGGTCCAATGCATAGAATAAGTGACTGTGAGATCCTTAGCCCTAAGTAATACATCTGCAGTACAATCTCTACACTTAGGGCTTAAGGAACATCACAGAAGAGGGAGTGAAAAGAATATAAAGTCAGAGGGACAAGATACCTGCTGCTCTTTCATACTTTTTAGACATGACAGGAAAGCTACACCAATAAAATCTCCATAGTACAATAGTCTAATAATACCCATATAATGATAAACCAGTTGCTATATCAAGGTGTATGGGAGAAATTTCAAAGGCTCCCACCTCAAGATGAGTTACAGACAATCTACGGATGCTGAGGAGGGAAGAATCTGTTTTCTCCAGAGACTAGCTCCCAGAGATGTCTCTCTCTGTCTGTCTCGCTGTCTCTCTCTGTGTTTATAAATATATGTATGTATGTGTAACAATAATAATCAAGAACAGGAAAAGATTTTAAGAGAGTGTAGGGCAGACATGGGAGATGCTGAAAGGGTACCAGGAAAGATATAAATATTACAATACTCAGGTATGAAATTCTCAAAAATAAAATAATTTTTTAATAAAAAAAGAACAAAAAGTCTCAGAGTTACATATTTGGATGAGTGTAGTCATAAATTCTTGCTGTCAAAGCTTTTGCACTTCTCACATGAGCTGGTATTTTAGTATTATCATTCTGTACATGTTAAATATTTTATGTTTATCTGTGTTTTAGTCAAGAGTTCTATTAAAAATGCAATCAGTATTGCTTTCACCAAATCCTCTAAATACTTCCAACTCCATCTCTCAATAGTCCGCTTTCACTTAGGACCTTGTTTCTTAACCTTTCCCTTCCTACAGGACCCAGCAACTTCTGAGCCAACTGACTTAACATCATCAAATCCAGGACTTTAAAAGTAGTTTATTTAGTTTGATAAAGCATCCAAGATGACAAGTATTCCATTTAACTAGCATTAGCGATGGAAGCCTATTAACTTTCATTTTCTCTCTAGAAAGAACAAACGCTCCTGGAGTGGCTCTCCATCAGCAGGCTCCGATAACGCTAAGGGCAGAAACAAGAGACCCAATCAATGGGAAAGTAAGGAAGAGTCTGATTTTGGAGAGCTAGTGCTGGCCTAGAATTGCTGTCAGCCGGTACTCCGATTTTGATATGCACATTTCTTATAAAATAAGAGTAAACATTAACTTCACACAGGGAAAGCTCTACTTAAGGATTCCCCTTGCGGGTATCACACATCCTGAAATATTAAAGCCAGAAGAGGCTATGAGCATCATCTGTTTCAGCCACTTTTCATTCTCCATGGGGACACCATTGAGACTCAAGAGAAAAAAAAATTAATGAACTGCATAGAAAAACACAAAATACACTTCAGGTTTTTTGATTCCTAGTCCAGGGCATTTTTCACAGTATCAAATCACTTACTAAGATTATGAGTATCTCTGGAACCTTTTTTTTTTTTTTAATGCATGTGCCTTTCTTGGGATTTTTTTCCCACTCCAGGAAGTGGAATGTGGAGTTCCAAGGAAGCTCTGAAGTGAAACAAAATAAGATTGGAAAGAATTTGCTGAGAAACCAGGCACTGGGCAATGGCAGCCAGCCAGTAACCATAGTTCTGTGGAATTGTCATCTGTCACCTTTCTTTACTTGTTGACCATAGGGGTTGGCAGCACATTGCATGGGGGCTCTAGTTTCTCAGAGATAACAGTTTGCAGAGAAGCAACATGGACTATAGAGCAAAGGCAAAAAATATATTAGAACAAATGAAAAACAGAAATATTCCAGAACCAGAACGCGTTTGCAAAAAGACTGCTCTTCAAAAGCTATAGGGAGACACCTAGTGACAGAATTCTGTGCTAACAGAGTTAGATTTGGCCATAAACAGAAAACAAGCTCACAGACCAGAAGATATTATTAATGTGACTAGGTCAGGAACAGAACCTGGTTTTGTGTGTCTAGAAGACCTCAGTTGTGAAGGAGGCATGATCATCTATCAAGGTTTTCATTTGTAAATTATTTTTATTTTACCTTTACTGTCAATAGAAAGCTTCAAAATGCCTTCTGAAACAGCTCAGAAAATTTCCAACTTAACAGCTCTTCAACAAAGTGTACAAGCCAGAGATAATTGGATTCCACTTTTAAATTCTTATATTTTACCCAACTGAATTAGGCTCAAAAAGTCAATTTCTTTAAATTGGAAAATATCTGTTAATGTTTCCAAACAGAACGGAGCAGGCTTTCTTCTTTCCTATAAACTCATAAAAGTCCTTTATCAATGAGACACACTTTAACAATAAAGCTATGTTTCTTAGGGAGCTAACGTGGCAGAAAATTGTCACTGCAATTAAAACACTTTGTATCTTCAAATAGAATAAAAATAACAATTGTATGTACTTACTTAAAGGGATTTATACAGAGGCACATCTAATTTGGACATTTCAGAAATGCTGTGATTATTAAGGCAAATCATGAGTCAGATCACACCAGTGTCTGTCAAAACCTTGAATGTCTTCCTGTCACTGTGATCGTTTGCAATAAATCAGTCATGGACTCTTTCAGAATGTAGATTATTTATAATAGTGAAAAAAATTTATTTTTATACAAATAATACCATTATATAAACATACAGTTCAATAAATTTTCAACATATTCCATACTTATAAGAAAATTTATAATATTCCTAATGAAATTTAAAAATTAGGAAGAAGCCAGATCATGACATCTTATTTTTGTTGTGTTTATTTTATTGATGGACAAAGATAAACATGAAAATGAGGACTTGTTTGTTTGTTTCATTTCTTTTTTGGTAAGATAATTAAAAGTATTAGATGTGCATGTCCTTGATGATTGAGCCTTTGCTCAGTAAGAGGAAGCAGAGTGACATAAAGCAAATGCAGCTCTCCTTGACATTCATAAATGACACAAGATAATATACATAAAGCACACATTGATTTCAAATTAATGAGAGATTACATTATATTATACTATATATAAGATATCAGCACACAATATCATAGACTTGTTTCTAAAAAGTTCTATTATGTTGATTCACAAACCAATAAAATTGCAGTAAGATAAAGTATGACTGAAATCTTAGACAAAGCATAAATGCATCAATAAAATAATTATCAATAAAATCAATAAAATGAGGTAACACTAATTATTTTAATGTGTGGATGGCCCTAGTTAAAGTAAAAAAAAAAAAAAAAGAAAAGAAAAGCCAACACAGTTCATATGCATAATTTGACAAAATGACAATGAAATATATAATTAGATGTGGGTAAACCAGGTTGGGGGAAGGACTTATGACAATATGGAATAGAGTACATGGGTATTATAAAATGCCTGTTATATAGTCAAACCAAATAAATGATGCAAAAATTAACAAGATTCACCAAGTAGTCACTACAGATACAAATCCAAGGCTTCCCATTTGTGACGTTCAGATAAAAGACTGCTCACTATGGGTAATGCTCTTTCAAGGAGGTCACCATTGAACATAAAGGATAGGAGAATAAGGATCACTATTATAACTGCTTACTGTCTTTGGAACTAGACTAGGCTTTCATGTACCATGTCTGTTGACAGTCACAAAACCATCATGTTGGTATCAATTGTTCCATATTACATGGGAAGAAACAGATTCTAAGAGGAGTCCTGAATCTTTTGTCTCCCTCCAAAGCCATTCTCTTTCTCCGTAGCTATTGAATTCCATAGGAAATGTACGTGTGCATAATACATCAATATTGTAAGACTAAGAATTGACTCTAATTCTGATTAATAATAAATTAACCACTTTTTAAAAGATAAGACTGCAATGCTTTGGGGAATTCTAAAGCTATTTACTCTATTTTTGTGTTGTTGTTGTTATGGGAGGCCTAGCAGAATCCATACTTCAGTTTTAAAAATAAAATGATTTCAAAACCTCAGTGCAACCAAAGAGGCAGGTTTATAATTCATAAGATAATCAATGTTTTTACATGCATATGAAAATTATTTCTCTTTCTCTGTTTTCTAAATGTATAACATATATAAAAATGTAGAAGACAGAGGTAAATTGTTCTCAAATCCCAAATAATTTGACAATAGAAAAATAGAACAACATAAGAATCTCCTCCAAGACTTCCCAAAAGGCAGCAAGAGGTCCAACTCCCTAGAAACTTTGACTCAATAATTTTGGATCAAATTACTCTTTCCCCCATTGATTACTCCATGAGTTCCTGATTTAGGCAATTCCCAAACATACAGGAAATACTCTAATACTCTTGAATTCTTGGTTGATTTTCCCAAGATTTCCTGGCGTATCTTAAATATTTATTGCTTGTTTATTGCAATATCAATCTTTGTCTACTGTGAATTGTAAGAATTTTTTAACATTATCATAATTTCAAGATGAAAGATTGGTTTTTTTATGGAACTGATTCTTAAAATTGTCTGTTAGGTAATAAATAGTGTCTTACTTGTAGAATTTTAAGAATAAAATGTCTATGCTATCCAAACATCCATAGCACCTATTGTGATTGTTAAAGGACCCTCATTTGAATTTAATATTCTTATATTTTTACATATATGAAAACTTAATTGTTTCAAATCTTACTGGAATTGTATGAATGAGTAGAGTCTAAGGTACAAATTATCCTGTCCCAGTAAGTGACAGCAGTGACACATCTCCAATTGCTCAGTCCAGTGCTGCTACCAGGGCGAATTTTGTTTGGTTTTGTTTGACTTTGTTTGGTTTGATTTGGTTTGGTTTGGTTTGGGTTGGGTTGGGTTGGGTTGGGTTTTGTTGGTTTTCTTTGTCACCAATCACATAAGAACTCATCCTCAAACATGAATTTTATCCAAAAGATGCACAGAGTCCTTTTCTATATTGTTCATAGAATAATAAAGAAATAATAACACTGGTCTCTTCTTACCCCAGATCCCAAATGAATTAGAAAATGGACTAATCCAAACCATGCTCTGTTGTAGCAAGATCCAGAAAATAAAGAGGGCACCGAATTTTTTGTTGTGGCTCCTACTAGGAGAAAACACTTGAATTAAAGATATATTCAAGAAATCCCCTGTGGGGAGAAGCACACAAAAGGAAATGTCCATTTCTCACAGGCTAAAGGCAATGTACACAGTCATTCCTCAGCCTTATTAGTAATAGCCACTGAATTGCATAAGGATCCTTCCAGCAAGGAAGGGATTTGGTTTTTAACAGTCTTGCTCTCAGATGATCTCTTTCTTTGTGAGTCCTCTGAAAGCCCAGCTCTCTCCGTTGCTTTCCCATTAGTTAACTTTGGAGTACACTTCCACAGAATATAAAAAATTCCTCAGCTTTTTGTTAGAAGAAACTTCTTACCAACAGAAAAATACATACTAGAGTCCCACATCATTTTAAAGTCTCACTTTGATTGGATCTTGTGCAAGGTTGTATGACTGCGTGAGATTTGGAAATTGGTGTTGCTCTCAGTATGAAAAGGCAAAGCCAGAGAGAGCTTTTCTTACATGTTCACAGTACAATAACCAAACTAGGGGTTAGCTTATATCTTACATTATAAATCAATAAAATATAGCTTCACAAAAGTTTCTAAGCTCAAGCTATTGCTTACATTTTATCTATATACTATCTCATAAAGCACTTGTGTATATGTGGATATTTATATACATAGTACTCATAAAATATTCACATGAAAATTAAATTTTATTTAAAAATTTGCATCACTAATATTTTCTCATGAGAATTTCACTTCTATTCTAGGGCTATTTTATGAAAATCAAAAGAAACATCACACATATTCAATAAGGATACATTATAATATTCAGAGATTCAAGTACAGGAAATTTAAGTAGTAAGCCCACAGTGCTTGGCAGTTCTGAATTTTACCACACCTCATATTTCTGGTTCAACTCGAGAAAGTCATAAACTTCCCAAGCCCCTAGTTCTTTTCTTTAAAACAGCAAAGCAGATTCCACTACTACTTGGTGGTAGAATTAAAGGTGCTATCTATAAGTCACCCCCACCAAAACTTCCACATACTAGGTGGTCAATAAATGGTAGATACTTTCTACTCTGAAACTATTTTCTTTTTTTCAATTTTCATGTAGTACGCTATACTGAAACATGAGAGTCTCACAAATCAAGTTCATCTGAAGCTAAGCCACATCTAGCAAGTAACAAGTCTTAACCTGTAGGATTCAAACCTGCCTTTTAAAAGTATAGCAGTCTGTGGTATCTCCTTCAACTCATGAACTTTTATTTATTAAAGTTCTACTCATAAAGTAATAGGTTTCCAAGTGCCTATAAACACAAAAACATCTCCTTAATAGATACCAAATTGCTGAGAGGAAAAGGAATTTAATTTCCCCTTGAAGCCAATAACTCCTATTCACATTTACTATGACACAAAATGGATTTTATTTCCTAATAGCATTTTGTGGTAGTAATATTTAAGCAATTTTTAAAATGCCTAAAATGCACTTTCCCCTGCTGTAAATAAACCCATGAAATATTTATACATTTTAATTGTAGAATTAAAGAATATAACTCATTATATTTGTTGTACACAAAGTATTTTTATTACAAAAGTGCCCTTTTATGCACTTGGATTAACTCACAGTAGTTAATCACCACTGTTTCATCCTGTGCCTATAAGTTCCTCATAGGCTATAAGCGTCAAGCTTTTAAATTCAGTTAATTTTGTGTTTTATTTTCTCAATGCCACATTCTATTAATATACTCTAGCATTCTGAAAAGTTCCTGCTGACCTTTGAAACGGTGGAGGATGCAGAAGGGCTGAGCTCA
Organism: Nannospalax galili; assembly: GCF_000622305.1. Lineage (NCBI taxonomy): Eukaryota > Metazoa > Chordata > Mammalia > Rodentia > Spalacidae > Nannospalax > Nannospalax galili. The sequence continues at coordinate 837,642 of NW_008356004.1, forward strand.
TAACAAAGATTTGAAACTCCAATGGCTGTGTCATTTATTCTTTTGTTTTAGTTTTGTTTTAATAAGACATGGTCTTGCTAAGGAGCACAGGCTAGCCATGGCCTCTCAATCATCCCACCTCAGCATCCTGGGTTTCTGTTTAAGAAATCGTTATGCTTCTGTTTGAGAACAGATTGTAGTGTTTTCATCTAAATGTTTGTGTCCTTCAAAATTTCCTGAGTTGAAACCTACTCACAGATGTAATGTATTTAAGAGGGCCTTTGAGAAGGGATTAGTTTGTGAGGGCAGAATCTTTGTGAATACAATTAGTACCTTTGTAAAAAGGCCTCAGAAAACTACCTTGCCTAACTAACTCAAGAGGATACAGAAAGTAGCATCCATGAGCCAAATTCATCTCACCAGACACTGAAAGAGCTGAATTATTGTGATGATTATATCAACCTCAATAACAACAAAAACATGATTGAGAACCCTTCATCCTCCCAGATATAATGCTGACACCCTCCTGAAAATGTAGTCCCATCTTATTCCTTTCTTTGTTCAACACATACAGTGAGCTTCTAGGACACGGAACCAGGTAGAATTTTACAAGGCAGGCTCCAAAAGTGCCCTGGATATGTTGTACTCACCAAATATCAGGTGTTCAGAGCAGTATGTTCTATCCCACATTAGCACAAAGCCACACGCCTTAGAGCAAATTGCCTGCCATTCACTTGTTTGTAATCCCTACTGAAGTTAATGGGAATAGTGGCTCAGGGTGATAAGGATGCAATCGTATTGAAAACATAAGACGCTGCAGAAAAAAAACAAAAACTGCAGAATCTCTGATTGTTGTAACTGACATGGCTTAAACTCATCTAGTTTTAATAAAATGATAAAAATTTATTACAATATTTATTAGTATTTATTCATTTAGGGGTATCCTAAAACTGTTATATTCTTAATTTCAGTTTATTTATTGCCTTGTAAAACTGGAAAATAGATTCAATCATGAGTCCAAGAGTGTCGCAGTAAGCTTCAGATGTCAACTTGATGCAAACCTAGAGACACCTGGGAAGAAAGAACCTCACCTGAAGAACTTCTGAGACCAGACAGGCTTGTGGCTGTGTCTGCGACACATTTTCTTAATTTCTAACTGATGAAGGAGGGCCCAGACCACTTGGGGAGGTGCCATCCCTAGGAGGATGTGTCTGGACTGTATAAGAAAGGTAGCTGAGCAAATCAAGGGAAACAAGCTAGTAAACAGCTTCCCTCCTCCATAACTTTCTCTGTTCCTTCTTGAGTTAATACCTTGATTTCCCTCAGTGATAGACAGTAATGGGGCCATGTAAGCCAAATAAACCCTTTCCTCCCTAAGTTGGTCTGGTCAATATTTTATTGCAGCAATAGAAAGCCAACTAGAGCAAAAAGTACACTTAATTCTCCAAAAGAATAGCATGCATGTACAAATTTGCCCTAGCATATATATCAGCATTTTTGGAATCCAATTGAAATAAGTTTTAAATATTTTTAGAATGTTAAGAAAATAATGTATTAATAGTGATATTTCTGTACTTTGCTTAGTCCAGTGCTTCATATTTTCCATTCATTTGTGATCCATCCCATTGACAATATTAGCTGTCAATGTTTTTGCGTCTTTCTATAGAAGCCATAATTTTCATTATATCTTGACAACATTGCTAGTAAATACAACACAAGCTTACTTGTATTATTCATTCATTGTGTTTACAAAATCTTCCAATTCTCCTTCTCCTTCTATATCTCATCATCCTTCCGAGGCTATGCACAATAAATTACAAGCAAAAGTGACATAATCTCTCTCATGTTTCAGCGTATAATTACGTATGAGAAAGTATGCAGAGCTTTCTTTATGTCTGCTATGGCTCACTTCAACATGCTGGGTAGTCTGTCCACCTGGGTCTCTGAATGACCACAAGTAGAGTCAGTTGACCTATGGTTGAGCTAAGGATAACAGGGTTATTTAATTCCTGCAGCATAATCCAGCAAGGGGAGATTTTGTTATGATTAAAATGAATGCTAAGGCTAAAATGGTAAAGCCATGATCACTGAGGAAATTAAATAGGAAGGCTTATGCTTGGGTATGAGATAGCCAAGCTCACCAGGTGAGAGGAAGAACAGAAGTCTGGGAAAAACAACAAAGCTGATATTGACAGGTCTGGCTGGATCCATGAAACGCCCCCTGAGGGGCAACTGTAAAATCTCATTATTCTTTTGTCCAGTAAACTCAGGTTTATGAATAACACCTCTATACATATTCTTTTATGTATTTTTTGCATCTAATTTTAACATCTTAAATTGTGAATGGGATGGCTTCCAAGAAAGTCTTCTAGTTTTCCAGAAAGGAGATACCCTAGACTGTCCCAAGGATGGGCAAGGGGCAGAGAAATGGTAGACCAAGTCTTAAAATACAGATAAAACCAAACTTTTGCCCTCAACTCAGCCTGCCCCGAACTGTACAAGGTGCACTTTGCTTATGTTTACTTACTAAGATTCAACCTTCATTAACTAACTCACTGTACCTGTGTCCTGTTTGAATTCTCCTTTAGGAGTACAAGAAGGAAAGCGGCTGCTACAGTTGGGATCACAGGGAATATGGGAAGATCCATCCCCCATATCCAGAACTCTTCCACATTTAAAAAAAAAAAAAAGCTTCACAGTCACCCCTTTTCCAGACTCCATGTTAAAATCAGTTTCAGGTCACAGAAAACTTCTTTTTTTATTTTCTACCTGTAACCATTTCCTAGTATTGTCCCTAGGACTGAGATCACTTCCCAGATAACTACATATTCTGTCTTATCTCAACTATTCTTCTAGCTGTAGAGACTCAGCTCAGCCGAAGTGCAGCCACACAGAGTAGGAGCTGCCATAATTGTTCCTGATCTGATGTCTTCACATAGTTTCCCATTGTGTTATAAATAAACAAAACCATTAGAGTGCTACGCTGAGCTTTAAAAGCAGACCCATTTCATCAGCACCAGGAATGTTCCCAATGTCCTTGAAGTTGCATTGGGATAAGGCAGTTACTTTTAGCTTGGATAAAGTCACCTTTGTCCTGTTTGCGATATACACCTGCTCTCTCTGACCCAAATCACGGGGATCCACTAGTCCCTTGTACCATGCACACTTTTTTCAGTTAGTTCCCCATTAAAAAACAAACAAACAAACTTCAATTTATATACTTGGTCTGTCTGCCTCTTTCTTTTGTTTCATGGCAAATTGCAATCCCCTTATTCTACACTAGGACCAGGTACACTGACAGATAACTTTTAAAATGTATACTGTAAGAATAAATACTCAATTCCAGTTTCCACAAATAAATCTCTTTCAAGGTTCCCATTTGTAATTTGATTCTGTCTCCATGTACGTATATGTATATGTTTATGACTTTATTGCATCTCAATGTCAGAAACTTTTAAAAATAACCCCAACTAATAGATTTTGTCTAAAAACCATAGGTCCACATATATCTCTGACCCAGCCCAGTCAATCAGAGTGCATTACTCTGTGAGAAATATAATTTGTACAGAGATTGGGAAAGGACCTAAACAAGGTCAACCAATTTTCCCGAGGGACTGGCATGGTTTCCAGTCCAGGGAGGATTGAGCACTTTGTTTAAAATAACTGAGGTAAAGAAAATGTGCATACTGACCTACCAGTGACTACCCCCATGCTCACATGGAGAGCCTTTGCTGAAAAAGGACAACATAGATAAAACAAAGATGAGAAACAGAACTGCGCCAGAGGTGCCCAGTGCTGTCAGGTGACTTCTTTATTTTCTGTTTCACACCTAATCTTGGAGTTCCTGGTTCTGAGGAGGTTTGGGACTTTGGTTTTGTTAGTTTTCTTACTTTTTCTTTTCTTATGCTGGACCCGGTTTCATTTCGCTTACAAACATAACTTTTCCCCAGAAACCACTTCTCCTATACACCTGTCCAAATCCTTCTCATGACCTTTCTCCATTTTTGAGTAAAAATAGTCATCATTGAAGAAGGGTCTTCCCTAGCCACACCCATGTATGTAATTTCTTTTCTTTTGTACTTTTGCAAAAGTCTGCACTTGCAATTCGTAGTAACGCAGGAAGTACTGTCTCTACAGTATAGACCATTACTGTACCTCCTCCTCTCTAGTTTAAATGTAAATATCTGTGAACTACACATACAGATGAATAAATAAATGCATGAATAAATCACTGTGGCCAAGTGATTTGTTCTACCTTGTTCTACTTTCCCCCGAGTCCATATGATCATATCTATGTACTTAACACAAAAATACTTTAATGACCAGATTAAATGAATAATAACCTTAACTTTCAAACTTTTTCAGCCTAACTACAGGATTTTTTTTTAGCAAATTTTCTTTTTGATTTGACTACATTCTAAGCAGTTGTACTAACTCTCAAAATAAGTACTATTTAGTAAATTACTCTTTCAGTAAATTTTTATAGGTTAAGCACTTAAACACTTTAAGGGATTAATTTACCAAATTATACCTCTGTGACTGTGAAAACAGAAAGCAACTTTTCCTGTTCAAGTCTCGAACAGAGCATAGATAAGATATTAAGGAGCACATTAATTTCCTTTACTTCTTAATATTTTCTTCATTATTACTACTAAGAACTATAAAGCTCTCCCCGAAACTGTATTCCTTTTCTGTGTACAATAACATTAATTTCATAGCTGATCACCTAAATCGGACATGCATATACGTGGATATATACTACCTGCACACACATAGGTAAATGTGTATTCATTTACAAATATGCATACATTCATCTATAATATGATATACTATATCAAGAACATGTCAGTATGAATTAAATGCAGACTCACTCTCAAGAACAAGCATCTCTTCTTCATCTTCACAAAAGGAAATTGGCTAAAGACATAAATCAAAAATTAAAGGTGTGTACAGAGATAAAATAAGGTTTTAGAATTGGTAAAGTGAACATATTTGTAAAAATCAGATTTCAAATCACAACAAGGAAATCCATAATGCAATGCAACTTGCTACTCGAAATCATCAATATACTTTGGAAATTTCAACAAGAGGTTCTGGGAACCTGGGTGAAAAAATACTTATTAATATGGAAGTGTAATTGAAATAGTGTTTGAACAATAGCCATGTCTTGAGATCCTCTCCTACCCAAAAGAAAATGCTAAAGTTTATTTATATTAATAAGACAAGGTTGCTGTGCTACAAGGGGTTCATGGGGCTATTCAGTGGAGGGGAACTGCTCTTTGCTAGCCCACTGATACAATATGTTGGAACTCTATCTTACTCTTGTGTATGTCAGAATCCTTGCATGTAGCCTTTGCCTTAGAAAAAGGAAACAGCTCCAACTCTGAGGACTCTGCAAAGTGTGGCTATCAGCCCTGCCCTGCCCTCCTACAATGATGCTCACTGAGGGAAAAATCTAATGGAGATGCTCAGCATGCCCCTATCAGCCTTAAGTTCCTCACAGTTACCAATGAGCAGCCATCAGAGGCTATCACATACTTGAAGAAAGAACCTGCTAAAGGCTTAATAAAGGCAGAGAAAAGCAGTTTAAAGAAAACACTGTGTTATGGGTACACACGTTTTATAAAAGTTCTGTAGTGATAAAATCAGAGCAAGATCCTATAAAATAAAACTTTGTGATAATTATAAAAACACTACTAGAAAATTTTTAATCTATGATGGCAAACTTTATAAATCTTAATAAAAAAGTAAGAAAGTAAAATTTATGACATCTTTTTAAAGTTTTTGAACAGAGAAAATAGGAGAGAAAAGATAAAACTAAATTATTGAATCATTTCACAATGTCCAATACTCAAGAAATAGCGGTTCCAAAATAAATGAACAGAGGAAGCTGGAGGAAAAGAGCAATCACGAAGCCATCAGTGGATCTTATTTCAGTAAGTATGAGCATGAGTTTCCACACTGAAAGAACTGAAGTGCCCAGCATGATGGAAGAAAACAGACAAACTACAGTACATTATCTTGAATTTTCAGAACAAATAACAGCTTCCCTGTGTTTCCTGGAAAGGAAGAGAGAGCCTTCCATGAGAGACTAGTGTGGCTTCATATTTAATAGTATGAACACTAGAAATATCTACATATTTCAGATTTAGAATTACATACATAGCCATACTTACATATATAATATTTATCACTCTTTGTTCTATATTCAAGTCCACCATCATAAGTTGTAAGCCACATAACAGCGTATCAAATGACTGAGCATACAGACTTTGGCTGGATTTTCAGAACTGACTTGTACAGCTTTGCTGACAAACCAAACCACCAAAGGGACCATTGCCTTTTCTACTCAGAGATCACAACACTCCAAAAGCCTCTGTGATCAAAGGCTATCCGCCCATCATGGTAATAGGGCAAGATACAAAGTTGGTATCTTCCTCATTTCCATATTTGAAATCTGTGTGAGTACATCCCAGGGGAACACATGACAGCACTTCTGGAATCCTAGTCAGTGAGTGTTCAGCGAATGTAAATCTAAGCTCTCCATAGGCAGAAAGAGACTTGGAATTAGTGCTGAAGTACAGTTCACCATATCACCTCAGATTCAAAAATATATTTTCTACGTACCATTTTCCCTAAAGTCCTTGGGGGATATGTTTCATTACAATATTGTCAAACTATGAAAGAGTAAAGCATATACAGGAAACAGGAGAGCCAACATGAGGGAAAGGTGAGACTTTGTCAAAGGGTAGTGATTTAAATTTAAAAAAAAAAACAAACATAAAACAGGCAAACAGCAGTATCTCAGGCAAGGAGGGAACATCAAGGTTGGAGAAAGATGAAATTTATACTTGATGTGTCTGTAGTATTGATTTTTAGTAAGTAGCAATATTGACTCTAGATTAATTATCAAAACATGGAATATTATGGGAATTAGCGAGATGGCTCAGCAGTTAACAACTTGCTGATCTTGAAAGGACTTGAGTTCTGTTTTCAGGACCCATGTTGGGCAGCTGACAAGTTCCTATAACTCCAGCTCTAGAGAGTTCAATGCCCTCCTCTGGCCTCTGCAGGAATCCAAAAGCACCATCCTATCTACACACAGAGAGACAAACAGATAAATAAAAATAAGTCCTTTTTGAAAAACCTAGAAAAATAAGCAAATATTCAATATGACACTCGTCATGTGAGTGAGGAGATGATTAGGACAGGAAGTTACCCAAGCTTACCTGCCAGCACATGTAACACATTTACAGGATGGAAAGAGTATGCCTCTTCTGCTAATACTTAAAGCTAAAAAACTGGGATGTAGAGTGGGGATAAATACAATAATACACTAATTAGGTAAGTGTGATTGACTTTCTAAGGGAAAAATAGTAAGAGTGGATTTCTGGTTTCTGCATCTAATGTAGAATTCTATGGCTACCTAAACAGTAAGTCTGTGTATGTTTGGAAAAATAAGGAGAAATTTGAGAAATTGATTAAACTCCTCATTTCATACAATGTCACCCATTTCATAAAATGAGTCTATTCTACAAAGGCATTCAAATATTTTCCAAACTAGTGTCACAACAAATTTTTATTTCAATATTGACTATATCTGAAAAAACAAAAGCTCAAAGACTATAAAGATGATGTATGATTCTACTGTAGCTTAAAATACTAACATGCTATTGGTTCTGAGAATTCATTAATCATTCACTAGATGGGGCTAACACACTGCAGAGAGGTGATGACTCAAATATTTCATTTTGTAAGTAATGCCACTTTTGAGAGGAAATTTATCTTCTACATTTATTAGATGAAAATTTGCAAATAGGCAACATATTAAATTTTTATAATACAAAAAGAGGCTGTCAACTATATGCTAAAATGGCAAATTTTTATAGAGACTTTAAAAAAAATATTTACTGAGTATCTGGTTGAATTCCCTGTTGCATAAATAGGCAAGCTGTGGTTCAGAGTAAAGAAACTGCCTGATATAGAGGTAAGTACAAGATAAAATTGCGTCTCCTGAGAGAGCAAGTCCATCAGCCAAGGCATGTAGGAGATCAGCTCATACAGCCAAAATGTATCAAATATATTGTTCAACACTGCATTTAGAGAATATATAAAAATTGGAGTGAATAAAATAAAGTGAAAGATAATTATCCAACAAGCATAAGTAAATTTAAGCATGAGAGGGGAAAAAGAAATTGCCTACATGTTACTTGTGGTTTCTTTTGGAAGTTCAGTCTTCAAACATGTAGACTGAGTCCCCTGGAGTCTGGGGCCAGTGGAGTTGAACTGACAGAAGGGCTTCCTTTAAATACTTTCCCACTGAGGGATCCTATGTTAGCCTTGCAATGTTTAAATTTCATAGTGCTTAATTGGAACATAAATTTCACGAAAACAATAGACATTTTACCTTTACCAGAATATATTTGTTAGTTAAATAGACAGACTGATAAGGAGCCAACTAGATGGCTCGATGAGTAAAGGCGTTAATCACCAAGCCTGATGACCTAAGTTTGATCCCTGAGAGACCTGACTCCTGAAAGTTGTCCTCTGACCACCCCAATGCAATCCATGTGGCACGTGTGCACCTACACATAGACACTCACAAACACACACACACACACACACACACTCAAAAAATATATAAATAAACAAAATGTATGTAAGAATTGAAACTGATAAAGTTCCATGTTGGAAAGTCTGAAAGGAAGCATCCTCATTCACTATGACAACATAAATTATCTCAGCTCTGTCAGTATAAAAATGTAAAATATGCATTCCATTTGAATGTCCTTAGTAGTTCATTTCTGGAAATTTTTCCTAACTACTGACACATAAAGATGCACTGTTACAGTTGCAATGGTATTTACTGAGGAATTATTTGTGGGTGGGTGAGGTTCAATATAGAAGTCCTATCCAAGGATACACACTCTGTAGTCTCTTACTCTTTAAAACTTGAGCACTTGTGCCCTTCCCTGTGCATGGCACTCTGCTGCAAGGAAGCTTTACTGGTAATAGTTGAGGGATGCATTAGTTTTCTCTCTACCCCTTGTTCCACTATGTTCCTTGAGCCTTAGTTGTAGATATTCAACTGTAGATGTGTCATCTAGTACTGCACGTCTCTCAGACATATTCTCTGTGTCTGACCAGTTGTTAAACTCTGAGGTAGCCTCCATTTGTTTCAAAATGAAGCTTCTTTGCTGAGTACTTGTCTGTAAATATAAGGATCGATATTTAGTATATAGTAAGAAATTTCCTTTGTCTGGAGATATGAAAAAGATAGGGCTCTCTCTAAAATCTACATCCTCTCTTGCCATGTGTACTTGACAAGAGTTTACAGTGCCACCCATAAGTTCAGTCAGGCCAAGAGGGCTTCAGTTCCAATTAGATAGCTGTTGATTGCCTCCAGATAATAGTGCCACCACTGCACCAATAGAGGTAGCTTGCCCTGACAGTCCTTATGGTTATTAAGCTTTAGGAATGGATTGGATATTGATTGTTTTTTCTCCCTTGGCAGTTTGCATATTATCCTCTAGCATTATGATAGCCAAACTTTGGTTAGAAGGCTTCCAGGTCAGTTCCTGCTCCTTTGCTTCAAGTCCTGTATCCAAAGTAAGTCCTGTCTTCAGCAGTGGGGTCCCATCTACTAATCCTGGGAGACAATCAAGAGGTTTGGCAACAGCCTGTGTTATCCTGGAAGTCTTCTGGATCACTTCCACCAACCACTCAAAGGGAGGTCTCCTCTGCCTGTCATTGTGCCCCCTGCCAAGCAGGGTATATACACACACACCAATGTTCAGACACTATATGTGCACTTCCCATGCGGTCCTGTGGGCACCACACTCCCCTCTGCATTTCCCAGCCCCCCCCCAAGGCTCACCCATCTCCACTCTCCTCCCTCCATTCTGTCCCCCACCTCCCTCCCCAGTCCCAATGCCCCCATTATTCGCACACTCTTCCCAGTAACACTGCCTCCCACCATCCCCCTTCTCCTGACTTCCCCCTCATACATCTTGGCCCTTCCTCCCTACCAAATACTCCCACTTTCTCCACTTCTCCCCTGGTAACATCTGCTCCCTAATATCTCCTCCCACTTTCTTTCTTTTCTTTTACCTCCGTGTTTCCTTTCCATTTTCATGTCTTCTGGTGTTACATCAGAATTTATATACTCACATATAAGGGGTTGGTACTATAATCCGCAAAGGAAGGAGAACACGTCACTTGCTTTTCTGGGTTTGTGTTACTTCACTTAATATAATACTCTCTAGTTCCATCCATTTACATGAAAATTTCAGAATTTCATCTTTTCTTACTGCTGAGTAGAACAGCACTGTGTGAATGTACCACATTTTTACTATCCAGTCATCAGTTGAGGGACATTTAGGTTGTTTCCGTTTCTTAGTTATTGTGAAGAGAGCAGCAACAAACATGAATGTACACTTATTTCTACAGCAATATGAGTCCTTTGGGTATATGCCAAGGAGTGGTATAACTGGATCATGTTCATATTCAGTATTTGATAGTTTTCTAGTGGTAAAGCAGTTCTCTACACTGCTTTCCATAGTGGTTGCATGAGTTTACATTCCCACAGCAGTGAATGAGTGTTCTCTTCACATCCTCTCCAGCATTTGGGTCCTTCATTCTCTTGATCTTAGCCAGTCTGACTAGGGTAAGATGGAAACTTAAAGTGGTTTTTATCTGAATTTTTCTTATTGCTAAAGACGTTGATCACTTCTTAAGGTGCTTCTCAGCCATTTTTATTTCTTTGAGAACTCTCTGTTTAGATCTAATCAGGCACCTTTTTATTGGGTCATATATTTTTCTTTCTTTTTTTGAGTTCTTTGCATATTGTGGATGTTAATCCTCTGTCAGATGTGTAGCTGGTAAAGATTTTCTCCCACTCAGTGCATTTCCTCTTCCCATCCTTTGTTGTCTCTTTTGCTGTATAGAAGCTAATGAGTTCCTACTTATTGATTATTGATGTTAATGCCTGAGCAGCTGGTGTCCAATTTAGAAAGTCCTTTCCTATGCCTATGCCTTGGAGAGTGCTGGGTAAGTTTTCTCCTAGCAGTTTCTGAGTTTCGTGTTTTATATTGAGGTCTTTGATTTATTTGGAGTTAGCTTTTGTGCAGGGTGAAAAATAACAGTCCAATTTCATTCTTCTGCAGGTGGAGATACAGTTTTGCCAGCATCATTTGTTCATGATGCTGTCTTTCCTTCATTGTGTGTTCTTAGCATTTTTGTCGAATATCAGGTGACTAAAAATGCATGTATTCATGTTTGGTTCTTCTCTTGTGTCTCATTGATGTATGTGTCTATTTCTATGCCAGCACCATGAGGATTTTTATGACTATAGCTCTGTAATATAAACTGAGATATGGTATGGTGGTCCCCCCAGTATTGCTCTTTTTGCTCAAAATTGTTTTGGCTATTCGAGGTATTTTGTGATGTCATATGAATTTTAGGGTGATTTATTTCTAGCTCTCTGAAGAATGTATTTTGATTGGCATTGCACTGAATCTATAAATTTCATTTGGTAAGATGTTTATTTTCACAATATTTATTCTACCAATGCTTGAGCATGATAGGTCTTTCCATCTCCTAGTGTCTTCCTCCATCTCTGTCTTTAGATATTTGAAATTTTAATTAGAGAGCTTTTTAATGTATTTGGTTAGCTTTATTCCTAAATATTTTTCCAAAGCTACTGTTACTGGGAGGGTTTCCTTGAATGCTTTTTCTGATTGCTTGTTATTGGTACATAGAAAGGCTATTGATTTTTATAAGTTTATTTTTGTAGCCTGCTACTTTACTGAACATATTAATCATTTTTAATAGTTTTCTGGTGGAATTTTTGGGATCTCTTATGTGTAATATCATATAGTCTGCAAATAAAGATAATTTGACCTCTTCTTTTCCAATTAGTACTCTTTTAATTTCCTTCACTTATCTTGTTGCTCTTTCAAGAGTTTCAAGCACTATATTGAAAAGGAGTAGCAATAGTAGACAGCACTGTCTGGTTCCCAATTTTAATGGGAATGCTTTATTTTGGAAGATTTTTGATGATATTCACAGAGTAGGGTGGTGGTAGGAAGTTTTGGAAAGGTTAATATTTAAAAGGGCTTCAGAAGACTTAAAGATTTTTGTTTAGCTATATGCTTGAATGTATAGGTGCTTTGTGCTTTTGACTGTTACTAGCAATGAAGCAATGCAGGACTTAAACAAAAAATCAATCTTGAGTTTATCTTACACCATGGTAGTTTTCCTATACATTTTTTGACTAGTTGGTCCACACACTGAGCAGATTACTAAACAATGCAATGGAAACATTAGATGGTGTGACCGTGTTTAAAACCAACAGAAAGCTCAATCTCCTTGTGCCTGGCACTGTCGTGTATTTCAATAAGCAATTATGATTTTTTTTTATTTTGTAAATGTTTTATTGAATTTTTGTGTATTTCATACAGAACATCTCAATCAGTCTTAATTATCTTTATACCCCCTTTCTCACTGGCATCCTCGCATAGCCCTCTCACTGGAATCTATACATTCTATCACTTGTATTAAGGCCTATTGTGTCAAATTAGTGTCCCCAGATGTTCCTCAGTGCAAGTTAATCCACTAAGGTCTAGCCACCCTATCTAGAGTCCCTCACTTTAGGAATATCAGCTCCTCCTCATCCAGCAGTAATCAGCTGCCAATATTTCTTCAGCTAAGATTGGGGTCTGTTGCTCATTTCCGCAGTTGTATACTGGGTTTTTGCCTGCTTGAGTTTGCTTGGGTCTTATACATGCTGACACCATTGCTGTAGGTTCCTATGAGCAGTGTCCCAGGAGCACACAGGACTCTATTTCCATAAGATCATACACCTCCTCCCTGGCTCTTACCATCTTTCCACCCCCTCTTCTACAATGGTCCCTGAGCCTGGATGGGTGATGTTTAATATAGGAGTCCTGTCTAAGGACCCACATTCTGCAGACTCTTACTGTCTACCATTTGCCCATCTGTGACCTTTTGTGTCCCTGGCCCTCTGCTGCATGAGGGAGTTTCATTAATGAAAATTGAAAGAATCACCAGTCTTATAGAAAAGTTCTACAGCAAGAACTCCTTAGAGATAACCCACACAGAATTTAAAAGAACATACATAAACATGACCAAAGATTTCAATGAATTTAAAGAACACACACTGCAAAAGCAGCCAGGGCTATTAATCATTGAACCATTTACCCAGCCCTGAGGAGAATAAAATATTTTATGTGTTAATTTTATTATATTTAGGTATGTGAGTGTATTGCCTACATGTAGGTAGGTGCATCCATGCCTTGCAGTGCCTGCAGAGGTCAGAAGAGGGTGTCAGATTCCCTTCAAACTGGAGTTAAAGACAGTTGTTAGCCACCGTGTGTGCGCTAGGAAGCAAACCAGGATCTTCTTCAAGAGCACCCAGTGCTCGTAACCACTGTTCAGTCCCCTGGATTATATTATTTATTTAATAACCATATAATTAGAAGAAGTGTTTCATTACAACAGCATTGACGTAGCCAATAACAATTTCCAGAGCTAAGATGCATCTCTTTCAAAATTGGGTGTAAAAGCCACCGTGTGTGCGCTAGGAAGCAAACCAGGATCTTCTTCAAGAGCACCCAGTGCTCGTAACCACTGTTCAGTCCCCTGGATTATATTATTTATTTAATAACCATATAATTAGAAGAAGTGTTTCATTACAACAGCATTGACGTAGCCAATAACAATTTCCAGAGCTAAGATGCATCTCTTTCAAAATTGGGTGTAAATTTTTAGGTTTACAGTTGAATTATTACAGTTATACGATACTGTACTCAGTATAAACCCTATAAGACATAAAATTAAAAGAGGTTTTAAACGTAAAAAAAAGATCTCCATTTCATTATGAAAATATATGCTTTGAAGAATTATTTTTTCTTTCTCTTTTTTTTAAATTTATTTATACACCCACTTCCCAGGTAGCACCCTCCCACAGCCTCCCTCCCTCCACTAGAGCCCTTATACTCTGATATCCCTGCTACTGTCTGCTGTGTTGTCAGCACCCCCAGCCATTCCCCACTACTTGCCCTCTGGTGAATCTAGGCAGCCTATCTAGAAGTCTTTGTTTTAGGAAGGTCAGCTGTTCCTCATCTAGTGGTAACCAGTTCTCAATATTCCTTTGGATAAGATTGGGGTGTGCTGTTCAATTTACCAGTTCTATGTTGGGTTACTATCTGGGAATCCCTTTGGCCACCCTGGCCAACAACTCAAAAGAAGGTATAGCCTCTCTGGCATTGTTGCTTGATATGTAGCCTTTAGCTATACATACGGACGCTTATGAAATTATATTGGCCCCTTTAATCTTTGGTTATAATTTCCTTTTGGGTGTTTAAGGCCATATAGTTGGTCCAAATAAACTGATTTATTTTCACTCTTAAGGTCATTTGAGGATCTGTTCCTCAGGGGTCACATGGGCTTGGGAGGAGCCCCTGGCTCCTTTCTTTTACCAGTTCCGCCTACGTGAAGATAAGTCAAAGGTCCTGCTCCACCGTGGTTGGCTTCGCTTGGAAGCATGGAGGAAATGATTCCTCTGTTTGACCCTCCTCTTTATGGACTGGACACTGGTTAAAGTCCATCTGGCGGGGTCTCCTCAGCCTCCTTGATCAGGAGGACAGGTGGCCCACCACCATTATAGGGCATTTTGAGAGATGCTTGTAGTCCCCTGGAACTAGTCAACCCAGAAGGGCCAGGAGTAAAAAGTGTCCTTTATGTCCCTCTGACCAAATTATTATAGACCTCAGAGTATGTCTGTCAAATACCCAAGAAGTTTAGTTCCACCAGTCTGATATTTTTAATTACTGTGTGTCATGTAGATAAATCTTGGGCAAAGACCAGTTGTTCTCAGATAACTATGGTTTTCCCACTTAAGGCACCCCCATTTTCCCCCTTTCTCCCTTCTAATACCCTTCTCTTATGGTCCTACCTCTCTTGAGCTCCTTCTTTCCCTTTATCCCCTAGGTTCTTTGTATACCCTTTTCTCCCCCCTCCCTTAAATTAATCCAATTTTTATCTATATCTCCCTTATTAAAGCCTGTTTCCTACTGTTCTTCTCTTTCAGGTTATTTCTTTTCCTTTACTTCCCTGTTTCCTTTCCATTATCATGGTTCCTGTAGTTATGTCTGGTTGCATACTTATTTATCAGAGTCTGGTTCTAGGATCCACATATGAGGGAGAACATATGTTGATTTTTTTCTGGGTCTGTGTTACTTTACTTAGTATAACAGTTTCTAGTTCCATCCACTTACCTGCAAATTTCATGATTTCATCTTTCTTTACTCCTGAGTAAAACTCCAACGTATAAATGAACCATATTTTCATTATCCACTCATCAATTGAAGGACACAGGTTGCTTCCATCTCTTAGCTATTGTGAAAAGAGCAGCAACAAACATGGATGTACAAGTGTCTCTGCAGTAGCATGAGTTGTTTGTGTATATGCCAAGGAGTGATATAACTGGGTCAAATATATATTTTTGTTAGATTTTTGTGTGTTGCATATAAAACATCTTAAATATTTTTATACTGCCTCCACCATCTGTACCCCTCCATGGCCCCTCACCAGATTTCATGCATTCTTCCATATATGATAAATCCTATCAAATCATGTTGTGTACCCAGATGTCCCTCAGGGCAAGTTCATTTACTGGAGTCCAGGCAGCCTATTTAGAAAGTCTGCCTTAAAGAATATTAACTCTCCCTCACCCAGATGCCAGTGATCCTTTCAGTAGAATATTTTGAGAGATGGAATGGACATTAACTTTTAGTACTGTATATTGTCATGATTGTTCTCTTTTGTATATATTTAATTTGAAAATCTCTGCAGTGTCAGTCTCCACTTGGGCTTTTAGACCACATTCCTTTTTAATAAAGGCATGGCTACTGTAATTTAAGCATTGTCTGCCATGTTTCCTCCACACTCTATCCCCCATTCTTTATTCTCACATCTTAACAGCAACAATAGTTTTGTACTTACATGACCTTCAAAGAGCAGTCAAGAAGAAATAGTCAATTATTCACCTATATAATTCTTCCCTGTAGTTAAGCTTGATCTTGACTCCATTGCCTCTTCTATAAGAAGAGTATATTGTTTCAAGGGAAAACACTGAGATGCAGAATCCCAATGAATTGTCTTTGCATTGAGTTTAGGAATCTGAGGACCCAGTCTTCTAAATTTTTCATAAGCTTTGGGTTTGGTCAAAGGACACCCTAAACTTGAAGATGCAAGGCAAATAGACACTTGTGATTGGATTACACCTCTGTATGACATGATTTACACCTCAAGTATAGTCAGAATGTTATTTAATTTAATTTTTTGCACAGTAGAGATTTCTCTTTATGAGCCTCGTTTTGCATTTATTTCAGCCAAGGAAATATTTATATTCTCA
>NW_008356004.1:854100-869403 GCF_000622305.1 Nannospalax galili
GTTCTCTATGGGAACAAAACCAATAGAATGTATGTGTGTATATGTGTGTGTTTGCATTTGTGTCTATATACATATATATATATATATGTATAAAGAATTTATGAAATCTGTGTACATTTAAAAACAGGGGCTGGAAAGATGACTCAGTAGTTAAGAGCATTAGCTCCTCTTGCAGAGGAACTGGGTTTGGTT
The DNA here is from genome assembly GCF_000622305.1 of Nannospalax galili. Lineage (NCBI taxonomy): Eukaryota > Metazoa > Chordata > Mammalia > Rodentia > Spalacidae > Nannospalax > Nannospalax galili. The sequence goes on from NW_008356004.1 coordinate 854,293, forward strand.
CCAGGCACCCACATGTCTTAAGTGTTCTTGGCACAATATTGCCTATAACTCAATCCATCCATTACTTTAGTACTGAATAAAAGATAAGGACTAAAAAGAATCTGCATTTTTGGACCATGAGTCTCAGATCCTTTGCTGAAAACTTATCTGAGTCTTCTTGTCCTTCTCTGTTCTACTACCAAATTCATGACTACTCAGCCAGCTCTACAGAGGAAAATGGAAGACTTAAAAGAGGGATAAACAAACCAAAAACCACACAATAAAAAACTAGAACATAAAAGAAAATGAGGAATAAGAAAACACCACAAAATGACAATAATTAATATATACTTTTCAGTAATATTGAGTATTTCCCAATAAAAAGACAAACAATAGCAAATTGGATTAGAAAGTAGAATTGATCATTTTCTTGCCTTCAATTGAAGATAGAAACAACCTGAGGGAATGATGGAAAAAAACAAAATTTCAAGCAATCAGCAACTAGGAAACAAGCAGGCATAGTCATTGCAATACTTGGCAAAATGGACTTCAAACCAAAACTAGTCAGAAGAGATAGAAAGTCACTATATACTGATTAAGGGAACAATTCATCAAGAAAAATCATGCATTTCTGAACATACATGCACCAAATACAGGTGCACCCAGTTTCATAAAACAAATACTAGTTGATGTAAAGTCATAAAGTAACTCAACACAGTAGGTGACTTCAATACCTTACTCCCAACAACAGACAGATAATCTGGACAAAAAATAAACAGGGAAATAATTAAGCTACAAGATATTATATATCAAATGGACCCAACAGACATCATAGAACATCCAATCCCAAACACTAACGGACACAAATTCTTCTCACACATTTTGTGACATAGGTAAAAGCCTTCTTTGCTCCAGAATCAACTGAGTATCCTGGAATCTACTCCCATCAGGGAAGAGATCAAGGAGCTGGAGAGAAAAGTATCAGAATTAAAGACCTCAGCAGCTAATGATGAGAAAAAATCAGCCTTGAAAATGATCCAGATAGCTGGAACTGATAGATACCGTGTATTAATTGTTATAACACAAATAGGGTCATACCCCAGAAAATTCTCTACAGCACATTATTATGAAGAACCCAGAAGTGGAATTTTGTGGTTTCACACAGTCCTTCTGAGAGCAAAATTAATTTGTACATTCAGACAGGTGCTCTCCCAACCTTTGTGGTTTCATAAAAGCCTTAATGAGCTGATAAATGCCTGCTGTCATGTGCTTGACAAGTTTGAAGCCAGCATAAAGGACTATAAGTATCAAAACAGGCAGAAACGAGCCCATGTTCTAGACCCCTATGCAGGATATGAGGCAGACTATGTTCATGATCATTCACAAACCAAAATTAGAATTGTGGCTACAGCATGTTCTGAGATGTGGAAATATGTGATTCTTGCTGTTACTCCATTACAGGTATTGGAATCTCTGCAAGTGTATTTCCCTAATAAATTCCTTTTTTGTTGTTGTCGTTTAAACAAACAAAAAGCATACACTTTCTTCTCAGTAGCTTATCGAATTTACTCCAAAATAGATCACATATTAAGACACAAATTAAGTGTCAACAAATAGAGCAAAATTGAAAGTGTATCATGTGTTCAATTTGAACAATGAAATAAAGATAGAAATCAACCGCAAAAGAAACTAAGTATACAAAGTCATGGAGATTAAACAATACATCTGAATGATGAATGGGGTCACTGAATAAATCAAGAAAAAATTAAAATTTCCTAAAATTGAATAAAAATGAAAATGCAACATACCAAAATTTATGTGACAAAATGAAGATATCCTTATGAAGAAAGTTTAGAGCACTAACTATGCACATAAAACCAAAATCAAGAAAACTCAAAACACTAAATGTTATACCACTAGGCTTTGGATGAACAAACAAACAAACAAATACAAAAGTAATAGACATAGAGAAATAATTATGATTAGGACAGAAATTAATAAAATATAAATAAAAATACGAAGAGTAGTTCTTTGAAAAGTTAAATAAGATTGACAAAACTTTAGCCAAACTAACCAAAAGAAAGACAGAGGAAGCCAAAATTAATAATATTAGAGATAAAAAGTGAGACTTTACAAGAGATAAAAATGAAATTCAGAAAATAACAAAGGCATACATTAGAAACCCACATTTGACTACATTGGAAAATCTAAAAGAAATGGATGAATTTCTATACACATATAACTATCAAAATTAAATCAACATGAAATAAATGATAAAATTCTACCAGACCTTCAAATAAGAACTAACACCATCACCAGCAAGATGGCTCAGAGAGTAACTGTAACTGCTGCCCAGCATGATGACCTGAGCTTGATCCCCAGGACTAACATGGTAGAATAAGATGAGAACCAACCACTGAAAGTTGTCCTCTGACCTCCACATATGTGTTATAGCTTACACATACTCCCTCACACACAAACACGAAAAAAATAATACCAATAATACTTAAATTATTCTGAAATCTAGAAAATGTAAGACTTACAAACTCTTTTACATAGCCACTATTACTCTGATACTAAAATCAGATAAAAACAACAAAAAAAGATCTCCTTGATGAACAAAGATGAAAAGTTGTTTAATAAAATATATGCAATGTGAGTTCAAGATCACATCAAAATGATCACTCATCATAATGAAGTTGGCTTCACTGCAGAGATGCATTTCAACATACATAAATCAGTAAATGTAATGCATTACATAAATGGACTCGAAGACAGAAATCACGTGATTTTCTGATGCTATGCAGAAAAGGTCTTTGACAAAATAGAGTATTTCCTCATGATAAAAAGTCATGAAAGGGCTATGGATGACAGGAGTGTATCACAACATAATAAAGGCTATATGTGACAAACCTATAGCCAACATTATGCTAAGTGAAGACAAGCTGGAAACATTTCTGCTAAGATTAGTAACAAAAGAAGAGTGCATGCTATCTTCACTCCTATTCAATATAGTGTTTGGAATCTTAACTAGAATGGTAAGACAAGAGAAGGAAACAAAAGAGATAAAGATAGGAAATGAAGTCACAGTATCCCTGTTTGCAGATAACATGATTCTATAGACAAGAGACAAAGAAGACTTGACAAAAAAGAAAACCCTTTGATCTGACAGACAGTACACAAAATTAACACATACAAATGAACAGTCTTCCTATCTAGTGATGGCAGGTATACTTTAAAAGAATCAGATACCTGAGATTAAACCTAACTGAGGAAATTAAAGGTTAATATAATATAATAATATTCATGTAATATAATAAAAATTTTAAGAAACTGAAGAAAGAATTTGAAGATGATACCAGAAAATGGAAAATCCTCCTATGGTCTTGAATTAGAAGACTTAAGATTAGAAACATGGCCATCCCTACAAATTCAATGCAGTTTGGTGCTAGGAGCCACATATGAGAGAGAACAGAGGTTATTTGTTTCTAGATCCATCCATTTTTCCTACAAATTTCATTATTTCATCTTTCTTTACTGTTGAATAGAACTCCATTGTGTAAATATACCACATTTTTGTTAACCACTCATCAGTTGAGGGACACTTAGTTTGTTTCCATCTCTTATCTATTGTGAAAAGGGCAGCAACAAACATGGTTGTACAAGTGTCTCTACAATAGGATGAGTCCTTTGGGTATATGCCAAGGAGTGGGATAACCATGTCATATGGTAGGTTCATTTTTAGTTTTTTAAGAATTTTTATATATTCTGGATGTTAAACCTCTGTCAGATGTGTCACTGGCGAAGATTTTTTTCCCATTCTCTGGGTTTTCTCTTCACTTTTTTGATTATTTCTTCTGCTGTACAAAATCTTTTTAGTTTAATCAGGTCCCACTTATTGACTGCTGACCTTAATTCTTGAGCAACTTCTGTCTGATTTAGAAAATCCTTTCTTACACCTGTATCTTGTAAGTTACTGCCAATATATTCTTCTAATAGTTTCAAGGTTTCCCTTTGATCCATTTGGAGTTGACTTTTGTGCAAGGTGAAAGATAAGGATCTAGTTTCATTGTTCTACAGGTAGAGACCCAGTTTTGCCAGCACCATTTGTTGAAGATGCTGTCTTTCCTCCATTGTGTGTTCTTGGCACCTTTGTCAAATATCAGGTGGCTGAAATTGTATGTACTTGGGTTTGGATCTTCAATGATAAGAACACATAAAATTTTTAGAAGAAATTTTATTGCCATAGATATGAAATTAAAACCACATTTTGGAAATTTTCTTCTCTAAAACAAAGATATGGTTTAGAAAATTAAAGCATATTTGAATTATGTTTAGTTTACTGATACACCCAAATTTAGATAAAACATAATAATCTAACAAAGAGAAGAAACTTAGTTACATGATAAGTCCTGGGAAACATCAGTAGTAACAGATGCATTATTTAATTCAGTGTGGTAATCAGTATATGTGTATGCAGATCAAGTCATCACACTATAGAAGAGGAATATATAAATCTGTCAATCAACTATTTTAATTTTTCAAAAGGCACTTGTTGTGGGTTCTCCTCAGGCCAGCTGTGAAGACCCTGACCTGGATTGGTTCCCCTGCCGATTGCGGGGGGGACAAGAGGCGCAGAGTCAACACACAGACACCGGGTGTCGGGTAGAAGCAAGCACTAGGTGAGGTGCTGCAGGCTCGTTTAATGCAGGAGGGCGCAGGCCTTATATTTCCCTTTTCTCTGCCCCCAAGTCCCTTTAGTCAGCATATCGTATTCTGATTGGTCCACGCCATGCAGTCTGTCAGCAGTCACTGGGCGCGCGAGCAGGATACGGAGGCGTGGGCTCCTTTTGGCGGGCTACTCATGGACCAAGAAGTGACGTGAATTCTCCCTGAATCCCAGGGCTCTGGGTCTGCACCAACTTTGGAGGCCTCCTGCTACATTTCTGCCCTTTTTCTTTAAAAATGACTGTCTAGCGAGAGCCTGTAGGCAGCTCCACCTCTGGATGACCCCAGGATCATGGACTGTGCCTATCTTATGCTGTCTTATTTGGGCATGAACCTTACCTGTCATTGGAGCATGGGCATACACATCCATGTCCTGGCTTAGGTTGATTTAGCCCAACAGGAGCTCACCCATCATTGACTACCAGCCCTCCAAGGGGTATCATCCTGGGGGATCATTCGAGGTAGGGAGTTATCTGTAGGAGGCTTTGTATATTTGTGCAAGCCAAGTCTGTTGGGCTGCATAGGGCGGGTTGAAATTGTCTTCATGTATTGCTCTGGGGGCCTGATACACTGAGTGATTGAATTTTTTCTGACTGTGGGAATGAAGAACAAGGCATTTAAGAAGTAGAAAGAGAAGAATAATTATGCCTGTCAGGAGTACATAAGTGATGACCCAAGACGGGTCAAACGGTGTTTTTAGATTACACCAGGTTTTCTCTAAGAACCCTGAATTATGTCCAGTGTGGGGGTGTGGGTATAATTTAAAACAATAATTTGATTAGTTAGTAATATACAGTAATTAAGAAACTTTTGATTCCAGTGGCCGTGAATATAGTGCGTGAGTTGTAGGCATGCTTCAGTAATATTCTGTACTTTATAGTGGGTGAGACAAAGTGACCTAAAGCGAGGGTCACAAGCTAGCAGAGCCATGTATTTGGTAATTGCCAGGTCTTCACTTAAGAGATCAATTGGTTGTTGTAACACATTAATTGCCTGGTGAAGATGCTGATTGATAAGGCACTGAGTGTGAAAGGTAGAGGAGGTTCTGGACATGGCCTCGTTGAATGTCTCCACAGTAGTAGAGGATTGGGTGATAGCTACCACAGCGGTGGCGGCCGAACCTAATGCAAGGATGATGACTGAGATGAGAGCAGCAGTGACCTTGAAATCCCATTTTAAGTGGGGGGATTGTGACAAGGCTGTCCACTCTATAAGGGTGACAGCATGGAAGTGGGTTACATTGGTGACTGGAACCCAAAGAGCCATGGGTTCACGCATAAAGCAAACTATGTGAGCTGGACAGATTCAGCAGGCCTCCAGTACACAGGTGGTGTTGGTATCAGAACAATTGAGTTGTCCCCAAGGGTCGGAGGTAACATTCGCTAGCAATAAGGCAAACTGGGGCGGCATGCAAATGGGGGTAGGGGGCCAGGATGTCGTGTGGTCAATGGATGTAAGGATTTTATTTTTGGCACAAGTAGAGGAATTGGTGTTAGTGTAAGTGCCATTGGAAAGCTGAAGGCCCTGCTGTGCCAGTAACGGCCTCATGTCCATGCAGGCATGCTAACCACAGAGGTCCCAGTTACCAAGTGTTGATTCGCGGTTGGTATGGGAGATCTTAATGCCACAGGGATAGGTGGGGGCCAGTTGTCTCCAAGATCCTAGGGGGTGATTAGAGGGAGAGTGGCTGAAGCAGGAAAAAGGGAGGTCTGGTATGGTTGGGCTTAGGGTGGCATCTCTGCCATGGTATAGGGAGCGTGAGGAAAAAGGGTGCAAGGGAGCATGTGTGTGGGCAGTTGGGGAGCGGTGGACATATAATGGCAGGGCAAAATGGGGGTGGAGGGTTGGCAGTCCCCTCCGCCTCCCCTGTTATGATTGTCCCTAGTGCAGTGAGGACGAGGCTACACTGGTGTTGTTGAAGGTAGGGGAAAGGCCCTTGAATTTAAGCATGTAATCCGAGGAGGCACTGCCGCCATATCTTGGACAGTCAGGTTGAACAGCGCAATGCATGAGGATGCTTTGTTGGTAATGAAGCATAGAGAGTTATTTAGGGGCCAGGAGCCATTGAGTGATTCCCTGGAAGTAACTGGGTCCATGGTGGGGAGGCCAAGCATAGAATTAGTTGAATAGAGGGTGGAGTAGGTTGGCAAATGAAGTAATAAGGGCAAGAGTATAGGTGGGGATGGGACCAAGGCCCAGAGGTCATGGGCTGTGGGAGGGGTGGGGAAGAGCAAACCAATTATCCAGATAGTGGTGAGGCCTCTATGTCCTGGGGGTCCCGTTGGTCAGTTGCTGGTCCCACATCTCTTACTGGAACCCATACTGGTTTTGTTTCTGTTTGAGGAAACACACAAGCATAGCCTCGTCCTCTTGTTAACAAGGGGGTGGGCAGTTGTCATTGACATGTGATGGGGACCTTCCATCTCACTACTGGCAGGGGTGTAGGCCTAGGTATGGTAGCCCAGTGTTTGTAGGCCGGGCTCAACCCACTTTCATCAAAGGACAGGAAATTAATGCTGAATAGAGCTTTAATTAGAGCCAGGTACAGGTCCCTTTTAGATTCAGGGGTAGCAAATTTTTGTAATGTTTCTTTGAGGGTCCTATTGGCCCACTCCACAATGCCCTGTCCCTGTGGATTATAAGAGATTCCAAGGGAGTGGCTGATTTTCCATGTTGACAGGAATGATTGGAATTGTAGAGAGATGTAAGCTGGCCCATCACCAGTTTTTAGGGCCCATGGCACTCCCATTACCAGCATTGCTGATTTGACTGCCTTAATGGCATGTGAGGCCTTTCCAGCAGTTTGAGCAATGGCAAAAAGAAAGGAGGAGTAGGTGTCAACAATGACATGGACATACTTAAGATTACCAAAGGAGTTATAGTGGGTGACATCCATTTGCCAGAGGGCTTTGGGTAGGAGACCACGTGGGTTAACTCCGTATCCATTGAGAGGGCCTAAGGGAGCAAGGGGTGCACATGTAATGCAAGACCTGCTCAGATGTTTGCATTGAGAGATGGGTAGGTCGGGTAGAAGGTGGTGTAGACTGCTAGGAGAAAGGTGAAATTGTTGGTGTAAGGCTCTGGCTTGTTCTAGTAGAGGAATCTCTATGGACATAATAAGTTTATCTACTTTGTCATTTCCCTTAGCTAAGATCCCGGGGAGTTTGGTGTGTGATCTTGTGTGGGAGATGTGCCACGGCCATTGTCTGTTATCTAAGATAATCTAGAGAGCTCTCATGTTTCTAGTGATGGGATCCTTGTGGCCTTTTACCCAAGCAAAGGGAAGACGTCTGAGGGCCTGAACCGCATACTGGCTGTCGGAGAATATATTGAGCAGCTCAATCTGGCAGACTTGGAAGATTTTTAACAAGGCCAGGAGCTCCCCCAAGTGGACAGAGCCAGGATTGGCTTGTACATAACAGGTGTCATCCTTTCCTGTGTGCTGAATGACAATGCCATAACGGGACTTACTGGCATCCAAGAAGGCTAGCGTGGCTAAAGGTAGGGGGGTTTTGCAGGGGGAAGCATGTGGCTGAGTGGTGATTTCCAAACAGGCCGGGCTGGCCATTCACTTATCTGGGGTGTGTCGTTATCCAACTCCCCCATGAACCCGGACATCATTAGTTGGAAAGCCAGAGAGTCTTCCCATAATGTTTGGGAACGCTTAAGAGGAAAGGGCAGTATAATTTTGTGAGGTTCCTTTCTGAATATGTGCCTGGCTGTTTGTCAGGCCTTAATTGCTAACTTGAAGGCAATATCATACTTAGAGCTAAGCCTAGTTAGGTCCGAGGTAGCCAGGTGGATCCACACCAGGGGGTCTTGCTGCCATAGCACCCCCAAGACACCATTTTTAGTCCAGAGGATCAAGGCCAGTAATGGTTCTGCTGGGTCATGACATTGGAGTGATGCAGACCAGAGTATATGATCTATCTTATTAAGAAGATCCTTAGCTGACAGGGTGAGAGGGATCCTTGAAGTTGGTGAATTATGTCCTTCCAGCAGGGAGAACAGGCCCTGAATTCCAAGTCAGGGGCTTGTATAAATTGTTTGAGCCAGTTTATACTCCCACAGAGTTCTTAGAGCTCAGTCAAGGTCTATACAGTTTTTTGCAAGATGAAAGGGTTAAGCGGTTTAATTACTGTATCTATATGGTGGCCAAGGAAAGTGAAAAGTTGGATGTATTGTAACTTGTCTCTTGCAATGTGGAGACCTAGACATTCTAAACTGGCATGCAGACTGGGTATTGCAGCCTATAAAGTATTGTGAGATTTGATGCTAGCAGTATGTCGTCCATACAGTGGATGACAATTAGGTCCCTGGGGATGTTGGTTAAGGCCTTATTAACATATAATTGACAGATTGTGTGGCTATTTTTCATACCCTGTGGTAGTACCTTCCATTGGTATCTCTTGGCTGTTCTTTGAAAGTTGGGCTCCCATACTGTGAAGGCAAAGTAAGATCTATCTTGTTCTGCTAGGGAGATTTGGAAGAAACAATCCTGGATATCAAGTACTACGATATGATGGGATGGGGGGATAGATGTAGGGTTTGGTAAGCCCACTTGTAGCAAGCCCTTCTTTTTCGATCTGGACATTGACTGCTGTAAGATCTTGGAGGAGTCTGCGTTTCCCTGATTTCTTTTTAATAACAAATATTGGGGTATTATGTTTACTGAGAGAGGACTTGATGTTGCTAAGCCTCAATTGTTCAGCTACCAAATTTTTGAGGGCGGGTAATTAGGTTCTATTATAGGCCACTGGTCCACCCAAATGGCATCATTAGAGGGCCAGGTGATGGGCATCAGCTCAGGGTCCAAGACGAGTTGATCCTGGGCAGGCAGTGGCCGTTAGGTTGGGGGTGTTGGGCAAGGTGTTGTCCTTTCCCTGATAGTCCCAAGTTTTCATGGAGCATGATATCATCATAAAAGGTACAGTCATCTGTGGTAAGGACCACACCCATGTCCTCTAGGATGTCTCAGCCCCATAAGTTATGGGGAACATCCGCTACTATGGGGGTAACTGTGCCCTGGTTCCCATCCAAGTCCTTCCAAAATACTGGACATGTATATTGATACCAGCTTGGTGTCTTGTTTGCCACCAACTCCTTTTATTGGTTGGCCTGGATGGTATTTCCCATGAGGGAATTAAGGGATTCAGTTTCTGATATAATGGTGACATCAGCCCCTGTGTCTACTAGGCCCTTTATGGCAGTTCCATCTAGGAACAGGATCATTAGTGGGGAGTGGTTGAGGATTGGGAGAGTCTATAATATCTGTCTCATTTCCCCTCTTGTGGGTGGGGCTGAAGGGCACCCCAGGTGGAGTTTAAAGGAGCCAAGTCCGGTTGAGGCTGTGACCTACAGTCTTTAGCCCAATGGAACCCTTTTTTGCACTTGGGACAGCAAGTCTTGGGGCGTTGCTACGAAAGTGGCCAAGCCCCCCACAGTTCCAGCAGACTTCCCATGCACCAAAGTGGATGGGTTTTCCTTGGGACAAAAGAGTCTCCAAGGAGGCAGTCAAAGTCTCAATAGGGCCCACCCTGGGGTCTAAGTCTCTAGTAGCAAGTACCCATTTGTGAATGTTATCATTGTGGACAGGCGCAATAGTATTAGGGGTAGGGGTGTTTAGTCCCTCCCAAGTTAACTGTTTGATAAGCACCTCTTAGGTAGGTCCAGACTCCACCCTCCATTCTACTGCCTTGGTGACACGGGTAAGGAAGTCCATGAAGGACTCCCCTGACTGTTGAATCAAATTACAGAAAAAGACTTGTGGGTCACGGGGGGAGCAACATTTAAGCGCCTTAAAGGCCAAGTCAGAAACTTGTTGGAAATAGGCATGGAGGCCAATAGTAGACTGGGAGATGGGGTCAGTATATTGTCCGCGTCCCGTGAGCATGTCCAACGCAATGTTGAGGCCATATTGAAGATTTAGGCATGCCTGGTTTTCAGCCTGAGCGTTGTAGGCTGCATGCCAGTTTAGAAAGACTGAGGGTTCTAAGACTGCCTTTAGTAAGTTATACCAATCCTGCCTTTAGTAAGTTATACCCATCATAGTGGATTTGTAAATGTAAGGACCACTGGAGAAGAACCTGTTCAAAATATGGGGAGTCAGGGCCCTATTGCTCAGCTGCCTTGTGGATAAGAATGAGGTCAGCAAGTGGGGTGGGCTGCCATGGGCACTGCACCTCATTGGGGCCAACGTTAACAGAAAATGTGGACAAAGGCAGGTGAGGGTTTAAGGAGGGCAGCCTAGGAGGGAGGGGCACGGTAGCAGGGGAAGGGGTGGGATGGTTACTGGGGAGGGAGAGAGTAACTCCTTCCACGGGTATCAGAGTGGGGGAATTTCTGGGCATGGTAGCTCTAGGAGAGTATCTTGAGATACAAGCAAAGGATGCACAGAGGCGGCGTCCACCTCTGGTCCAAGAGGTCCGGAGTTGAGGTAATAGCCAGATCTACACTAGATTGCTCCTGGCATTGTTTGTTGTGGGCTGAGATGACTTCTTCAGGAGAGGAGGATTTAAGGCTAGCAATGATGGCTAGGAGGATTGGTACAACCAATGCAGGGGGAGCGGGAGCGATCCCTGACCCCACCTCCCTTTTAGGAGCCAGGAAGAGGACCCGCATCCATGTGTTAGGTTCCCACATGTTTTTAGGGGAGACCCACAGAGCTAAATTAGTGGCTTCATCCCAAAAGTGTTTGATATCTTTTGGTTTCATTTCAACCCTCTGGTTTTAAGGAGCGCCTTGAGTGCTGCCGTTTGTGGTTCCCTGCATTGTGGTGGTAAACTGCCTATTGTGGGAGGGTCTCATGAAGGGGAATTCGCCACAAAAGTAGAAGACGAAGGTGACTACCAAGAGGGCACAAAGGAAGCAAAGAAGTACTGTGAGCCACTCAGATGTAAACTGCCCTGACATGTAAAGGTGTATCAGATCCAAATGTTTTGTGCTCAGTGAGGGACTTCGGGAGGCTGTGACACCTCCAGCCGTATACTCACACTGTGTCTCCAGGACAGGCAACAGGGTGACCTGAAGCCTGGGCTCTGAGTTCGGGGTGGATCAGCCCTTATGTGAACTCACCAGGATGAGCTGAGGGGGGGAGGTGCCAACATGGGCTTCAGGACCACGTGGCGGAGTGTGCCTCCCTGATCTAACAAACTAGTCCAACAATAGAGATGGCAGACAGGGTGGAGGGGACAGAGGAGGGGCCTACTTGCTTACCCTCAAGCAGCCAAAGAAATAGACAAATCCAGGGGCCTACTTACTGAATGAACTAAGGTTCTGGGTGTCACCAACACCGTGGGCAGTGTTCCCTGTTCAGGTGCCAGGTGTTGTGTGTTCTCCTCAGGCCAGCTGTGACAACCCTGACCTGGATTAGGTCCACTGCTGATTGGGGGAAGGTGGGCAAGAGGCGCGTCACAACACACAGACACTGGGAGTCAGGTAGAAGCAAGCACTAGGCGGGGTGCTGCAGGCTCTTTTAATGCAGGAGGGGGCAGGCCTTATATTTCCCTTTTCTCCGCCCTCAAGTCCCTTTAGTCAGCGTATCATATTCTGATTGGTCCATGCCACGCAGTCTGTCAGCAGTCACTGGGCTCAGGAGCAGGATACAGAGGAGTAGGCTCCTTTTGGCGGGCTGTTTGCAGAACAAGAAGTGAAGTGAATTCTCACTGAATCCCAGGGCTCTGGGTCCGTGATATCTTTGGAGGCCTCCTGCTACAGGCACTGAAATCCTAAGAATGCAAATGATATGGTGAAGATCACTGAGTCAGTCAGTGGAAGAGCTAGAGTTTGATTCCCAGAATTATTAATAATTTGGGAATGAGATATAATTCTGGAAACCAGCAAAGAAAGTCAATTATTTTTAGGAGAAAATAACCTTGAAAATAGTAAAAGAATAAGATTGGATTGTATGAAAGATGAAGGGAGGATGTATCTCATAGTAGCTAATCATCTGAATACCATTATGACACTATCTAAATTTAAATCTGAAATTCATCAGTTATTTATTTTCAATTTTGGGAAGTTTCTAAAAAGTTCTTAGGTCTTAGTAACTTCTTACCTATAAGTGCATATGTAGAAGAATATTTGAGTTACTGTGAAAACAGCGAATTGATGTAATTATATTCATAGGGGAATAGGTAGAATAGAGGGTTAAATTTTTTAATGCATTTTACTTCTGTTTTATTGTATGACTGTTTTGCCTGCATGTATGCAAGTGTACAGTGTGAGTACAATACCTGTGGAGTCCAGAAGACGGCATCAGATCTGGAACTGAAATTACAGGTGGTTGCTAGCTGCCACGTGAGTACTGGGAAACAAACCAAAGTCCACTGGAAAAGCATCAAGTGTTCTTGATCACTGAGCCATCTCCCCAATCCCTATAGGAATTTTTTAAACATTATTTTGGGTGTGTGTGGATGTACAAACGACACACATGACATGGTGTCTGTGGAGGCAGGAAGACAACTTCTAGAAGTTGGGTCTTTCTTCTTTTGCCATGTGCATTCTAGAGAAGAAAATGCCCTTATCTGCTGAGTCATTTCACAGACCCTGGAACATTAAGACATTTTTCATTGTTAACAGGATGATGTGATTTTATTTTGAGTGTAGCTAAGCAATCTTTGTTATTTTGAGGAAGCAATAAGATCAGGATAAATCTCTTCCATAAGAAGATGACCTAAGGATATTTCTGAATCATTCTGACATTGAAGGAATGGTTGTTGGTAATGAAGTCCCATGAACAGATAATCACCAAGAAATTTTTAGAGAATAAAGGTAAATATTAAAAAAGCAATATCATGAGCACAAAGGCTGATTTCACTGTTAAACATTTTAGAGAGCTGGTAAGACAAATCTTAATAAATTCCTTTTCTGAAAGACTTCTTTAAAGTTAAAAAGCTTAAGTTAAAGCTTCTGGCTTTATTAGTCCATAGTTTAAATAAGATAAAATTCAACCATTTTAAATGACAATCTTTTGTGTTTGAATGGTAAATTCATGTTCTTATGAAAATATAAAATGAATGTTTGTCAAAAATTTTGCATAAGTTTTTATAAGGTTTAGGAAAATATTAGAGAATCATAAAAATGGAGGGAAAATGCTATACTAATTCAAAAGAACATCCAGAGTACACACACACACACACACACACACACACACACACACACACACTCCCATCAGCTGTCAGGAATAAATGTAAAATTCATAAATATCTACAGAAGCATAGCCGTTTGCTTTTCTCTTGACAAACATACATTTCCATAAATGAAGTTTTTCTTATTATTAGTTTCCTGCAATTTGAAGAGTTGAAATAAAGTTCAAAGAAAATAGAAAAACACAAACCCTACATAATCAAATCACTCAGCATGGTATCGTGTGAACAACACATAGTTTTCCACTGAAAACACTCAACAGGATCTTTTGGTCCTGTATCAGTCAGGGTTCTCTAAAGAAACAGAAGTGCCAAAATGAATATATACATATATATATATATATATATATATATATATATATATATATATATGCATATGGATTTTAGTTTGGCTTACAGGCTAAATAAAGGCCAAGGAGTCAACCAAGGACTGCACCACACTGGAGGGGTTGAGAATCTGGTAGCTGCTCAGTCTATGAGGCTGAATGTCTCCACAGTCCCAATCTGGCACTGAAGGCCTGAAGTATTCCGAGAGATCTACTAGTCTTCAGTCTACATTAAAATCAGAAGAAGTTGGTTCTCCATCAGTAAAAGAATGCCACAAGATGAACTCACCAGTGAGAGAGAAGGTAAGCAGGCAAAAACTGAAAGCTGCCTTCTGCCTTGATCTTTTTATGGGCTGCCATCAGAAGGATAACTCCCACATATAGGAAGGGTCTTTGGCCTTCAAATAATCTGATCCAGAAAATTTCTCTCATTTTAATAAGTTCCAAATCCAGTCAAGTAAAAACCAAGATTACCCATCTTGAATCCATGTCAAAATATTTCACTGTTCCAACACCACTACCAAAATCAAAATTTAGGATATTTCTATTCTCCATAAAAATTTATGTCCCTCTTATATGTGATTCATGAAAGATGGAAACAAATAAAGTGAACACCAGTTTACAAACTTAAATATTTCCAGATTATGATGTATGGAGGGAAATCACAAGTGAAATCTGGCTTTTGCTTAGATAAACAGAACTAGGCATAAGGGAAGAAAATCAAATCAAATTTACCAGTACATAAACAACAACAAAAAAAATGCATCATGAAAACTAAGCTTTAGCACATTTATATAAAATTACTTTGCTATTCAAACAGTAATGTCATTCATCACATCGAAGGCCTAAATTTAATAAGCCATATGATTCAAGGCCAGCCAGGTCTACATAGTGAGTTCCATGACAGCTGGGGCTATGGGGAGACCCTGTCT
>NW_008356004.1:869524-871134 GCF_000622305.1 Nannospalax galili
TATTAATAACAGCTCAAAACTGGAAATATCTAAATAGAAAAGCCTGACTGGTTAAAAATTGTATATTTATAAAATGCCACACTATGTCACAGTAAAAGGAAATTAATTAATATGTAACAATACAAGTCCCAAAATAGGATGCTTATACCTCAAAATAATAAAGGTTATACCCAATATGACTTTAACTAAAATCATACTAAATGACCAAAACCCCAAAATTCCTACTAATAGTAGGAATTAGACAAGGGTGTCCACTCTTTCCACTTCTATTCCAATACAGTGCTTGATATCTTAGTTACAGCAATAAGAAAAGACAAGAAAATAAAAGGAATACAAATGGGAAGAGAAAAGTTAAACTATCCCTCTTTTCAGATTATATGATTTATAAAAGAGACCCTAAAGAAAACCACCAAACTGTCCCTTAGATCTGAGAAACACTTTCTGCCAAATTTTGGGATACAAAATTAACACACACAATTCAGTAGTTTCCCTTTATACCAAAGATAAACATACTGAGCAAAAGAAATTGAGGAAGATATTAGAAGATGGAAAGACTTTCCATCTTCATGAATTGGATGACTTAAGAGTGTGAAAATGTATATTCTAACAAAAACGATCTACACATTAAACACAATTTCAATCAAGATTCCAGGACAATTATTCACAGATATAAACAATTTTAAAATTTGTACAGAAGTACAAAAGACCAAGAATAATCAAAGCAATTCTCAACAAAAAAAAATACGGCAGGAATTACGACCATGCCTGAATTCAAGTTATATTACAGAGCCAAAAAATAAAAGTAACATGGTTCTGGCACAAGAAATAAATACATAGATTAAAGGAATAGAAAAGAGGACCCAGGCATAACTTCATAGAATTACAGCGATCAGGTTTTGAAAGAGGTTAAAAATGTACATGGATAAGAGGGTGGTTTCAGTCCTCCATCAGTGTAGCAGCTCAGATCTCAGCAGACCGCCAGAGAGTGCTGAGTTCTGGTCTCCCTCTGGCCTCCCTCTAGCAGAGGGCTTGAGATCCCAGGGGGCTGCCTGAGAACTCCCATTCCTGCTTCCACCTGGTGGTGAGCTTCCCCTAATTGTGCCATACCCATCCCCCATATCTGGGATTCTGTGAGGTCCCTCCCAAGGCGACAGCCTGAGAGGGTGGGTTTGGGCCTCAATCAATGTAGTAGCTCAGATCTCAATTGACCGCCAGAAAGTGCCCAATTCTGGCCTCCCTGTGGCCTTCCTCTAGTTGAGGGCCTGAGAACCCAGGGGACTGTCTGAGAGCCCTGGAACCTGCTTCCACATGATGAATGAAGCCTGAGTGTACCTCACTGGAATGGAACTGGGCTTCTGTGGGTACTACTAAATACCTGATTAGAAGCCATCAACTCCATCCAAATTCAACCTGAGAGAACCTAAACCTTGTACCAACCAGCTTTACATAACCAATATAGAAAGGATCAAGGCACCCCGATCATCCAAACAGAAGCATACTTCAACTTAGTTTTCATATCAGAATCATAAACAACAAAAGAAATTCACATGCCAAAACCACAATGAAAGAATAATAAAATGGAAAGCCAAAACACTATGTCCCCACCAAAG
>NW_008356004.1:871226-883517 GCF_000622305.1 Nannospalax galili
ACACACACACACACACACACACACAAAACAAATCAGAGCACTAAAAGAATATAGGGATAAACTTCTGACTGAATTCACAAAAGAGAAACATTGAAGAAAACTCAGACAGGAGTGAAGATGGGAATTCAAAACAAAAAGCCAACTTGAAACAACAGGGGAAAGCCTCACCACTACAATGAATGAAATGGAAAACAGAATATCAACACTGGAGAATAAAGTTGAAGAACTGGACCACTCAAGCAAAGATTATGGAAAAATTTTAAAAACACAGGAATGGAATGTGCAAGGTATGTGGAACACCATAAAAGATAAAATCCACAGATCATAGGAACAGAAGGAGAAGAATTTCAGGTTAATGGTGTTGACCAGATCTTACACAGGATTGTAGAAGAGAATTTCCTGAAATTAAGGAAAGACATCCCCATACAAATACAGGAAGCACACAGCCAACACCAAATAGACAGGACCAGAAAAGAAACTCCCCACAACATATCATAGTAAAAACACTGAATGTACAGAACAAAGAGAGAACACTGAAAGCAGCAAAAGAAAAACAAATCACATACAAAGGAAAGCCCATCAGAATTACAGCTGACTTATCAAAGCGGACTATGAAAGCCAGAAGATCCTGGACCATGATATTTCCAGTTCTACATGACAATAAATGCTAGCCCAGAATACTATACCCAGCAAAAATGTCTTTTATAGTTGAGGGGAAAGAAAAATCTTCCATGACATGAGTAACCTCAAAGAACACATGTCTACAAAACCAGCCCTTCAAAGAATACTTGAAGCAATACAAAGAGCAGGGAGATAAACAGCTATACCCCAGGGGCAATGAAAGAAAATAAACAAAGGTGTAATCTAGGAAACACAAAATTACACAAACACTAATCAAAATGATGGCAAATAATACACATCTTTTAATAATAATCTTAAATATCAGTGGACTGAACTCCCCATTCAAAAAACACAGGCTAAGGAATGGATTAAGAAATAAATCCATCTCTTTGTTGTCTGCAAGAAAACCATCTCACCTTCAAGGACAGGCACTACCTTAAGGTAAAGAGACGGAAAAGAATATTCCAAGCAAATGGCACTAAGAAACAAGCAGGGGTTGCAATTCTAATATCTGACAAGATACACTTCAAAGTAAAATGAATCAGAAGAGATAAGGAGGTTCCTCCATTCTGAACAAAGGAACAGTTAGCCAAAAAGCTATTACAATCCTTAACATAAATACACCAAACTCTGGTGCGCCCAAAGTCATAAAAACAACAGTACTGGACTTAAAGCACAGATTAACCCCAACTCAGTAACAGTAGGGGGCTTCAATACCCCACAGTCTCCATTAGACAGGTCAACTGGACAAAGAATAAACAGACATCTGAATTAAATGATACCATACATCAAATGGACCTAACAGACATCTTCCGAATATTCCACCCAAACACTAAGAAATACACGTTCTACTCAGCACCCCATGGAACGTTTTCAAAAATTGATGACAGACTGGGCCACAAAACAAACCTCAATAAATACAAAAATGTTAAAATAGTTCCATGCATTCTATCAGACCACAAAGCAATAAAGATCAAAATCAGCACTGGACAAAGCCCTAGTTACTCTATGAACGCATGGTGATTAAACAACACACTCCTAAACAATGAGTGGGTCAAAGGAGAAATTAAGAAAGAAATAAAAGAATTCCTGGAATTCAATGAAAAGGACAATACAACACAACCTCCAGGACACATAAAAAGCAGTCCTATGAAGAAAGTTTATAGCTCTCAGTGCCTAAATTAAAAAATTAGAAAGAGCCCAAATAAATGACCTAACACTGAAACTCAAGACACTGGAAAGGCAAGAACAAATGAAACCCAAACCCAACAGAAGAGAAGAAATAACAAAAATCAGAGCAGAAATTAATGAAATAGAAACAAAGAAAACAGTACAAAGAATCAATGAATCTAAGAGCTGGTTCTTTGAAAAGCTAAACAAGCTACACAGACCCTTAGCCCAGTTAACCAAAAGAAAGAAAGAGCAAATCCAGATCAACAAAATCAGAGATGAATGGAGAAACATCACAACAGACATCCAAAAGATCCAGACCATTATAAAGGAATATTTTAAAAACATATACACTACTAAATCTGAAAATCTAAAAGAAAAGGATGGATATCTGAAATCATGGGAACCACCAAAGTTAAACCAAGAAGAGATTAACAGTTTAAACAGACCTATAACATATAAAGAAATTGAAAGAGTAATACAAAGCCTCCCAACTAAAAAAAGCCCAGGCCCAGTTGGATTTACAGCAGAATTCTACTAGACATTTAAAGAAGACCTCCAACCAATACTACTTAAATTATTCAAAATGATAGAAACAAAGGGAGAACCCCCAAATTCCTTCTATGAAGTCAGCATCAATCTAATACCCAAACCAGAAAAAGACTCAACCAGAAAAGAAAACCACAGGCCCATATTCTTAATGAACATAGATGCAAAAAATCTCAACAAAATACTGCAAACCACATACAGACACAAATCAAAAGGATCATTCATTATGATCAAGTAGGCTTTATCCCAGAGATGCAGGGATGGTTCAATACAAGTAAGTCAATAACCATCATTAATCACATAAATGGACTCAAAGACAAAAACCACATTGTCATCTCAATAGATACAGAAAAGGCTTTTGACAAAATTCAGCATGTATTTATGTGAAAGTCCTAGAGAGAATTGGACTGAAGGGAACATACCTCAACATAATTACACCTATATACAACAAATCCACAGCAAACATCATTATAAATGGAGAAAAAATGGAAGCATTGCTAGAGCAATAAGACAGGAGAAGGGAATTAAAGGAGTACTAATTGGAAAAGAAGAGGTCAAACTATCACTTTTTGCAAATGATATAATACTATAGCTAAGAAATCCAAGGTTCCACTAGAAAACTCCTAGAACTGATCAACACTTTCAGTATAGTGACAGGTTATAAAATCAATCTATAAAAATCAGTAGCCTTTCTATATACCAATAACAAGCAACTGGAGAAAGAATACAGGGAACTGCACCCATTCACAATAGCTGGGAGAAAAAAAATCTTGGAACAAATCTTACCAAAGACACCAAAGATCCCTACAATGAAAGTTTAAAATCATTAAAGAAAGAGATTGAGGAAGACACCAGGAGATGAAAGGACCTCTCATGTTCATGAACTGGAAGAGTTAATATTGTGAAAATGACCATCCTACCAAAAACAATACATAGATTCAAAGCAATCCCAATCAAAATCCCCATGACATACTTCACAGAATTAGAAAAAAAAACTCCTTAAATTCATATGGAGGCACAAAAGACCTCAGATAGTCCTGAGCACAAAGAGCAATGCTGAGGGGTTACTATACCAGATCTCAAAGTATACTACTGAGCCATACTCATAAAAACAGCATGGTAATCAATGGAACATCATTGAAGATCAAAACTCAAGTACATCCAATTTCAGCCACCTGATATTTGACAAAGGTGCCAAGAACACACAAAGGAAGAAAGACAGCATCTTCAACAAATGGTGCTGGCAAAATTGGATCTCCACCTGTAGAACAATTAAACTAGATCCTTATCTTTCACCTTGCACAAAAGTCTACTGCAAATGGATGAAGGTCCTCAATGTGAAACTGGAAATCCTGAAACTATTAGAAGAAAATATTGGCAGTAACTTACAAGATATAGGTGTAGGAAGGGATTTTCTAAATCGGACAGAAGTTGCTTAGGAATTAAGGTCAGCAATCAATAAGTTTCTGTCAAGCAAAAGCAACAATTGAAAAAGTGAAGAGAAAACCCACAGAATGGGGAAAAAATCTTCACCAGTGACACATCTGACAGAGGTTTAACATCCAGAATATATAAAGACTCAAAAAACAAAGAATTGAGATACCAAATGACCCAATTAAAAGATGGGCTAAAGATCTAAACAGAGAGTTCTCAAAGGAAGAAATAAAGATGTCTAAGAAACATCTCAAAAAGTGTTCAACATCATTACTAATTAGGGAAATGAAAATTAAAACCACCCTAAGGTATCACCTTACCCCAATCAGACTGACTAGGATCAAGAGAACAAATTATACCAAAGGCTAGCAAGGATGTGGAGAAAGGGGAACACTCATTCACTGCTGGTGGGATTGCAAACTCATGCAACTTCTATGGAAAACAGTGTGGCAAACTCTTAAAAAATGAACCTACCATATGACCAGGTTATACCACTCCTTGGCATAGGACTCATCCTATTTTAGAGACACTTGTACAACCATGTTTGTTGCTGCTCTTTTCACAATAGCTAAGAGATGGAAGCAACCTAAGTGCCCCTCAACTGACCAGTGGTTAACAAAAATGTGGTATATTTACATAGTGGAGTTCTCTTCAGCAGTAAAGAAAGATGAAATAATGAAATTTGCCAGTAAATGGATGGATCTAGAAACTGTTATACTAAGTGAAGTAACACAGACTCAAAAACAAATGACATATGTTCTCCCTCATATGTGGATCCTAGCACCAAATTCTTTTAAATTCCAGTTCCTTTTAATAAGATGATGCTATACAGCAGTCCCTTCTGCATGCACTAACTACCATCATCATGACTTTGGCTGAACCTGATGGCTAAACATAATCACAATTGGGCTTGTTGATGGTTGTGCTCATTCATTAAAGATGGGCCAAGCAGGGTCACTGGACCCTCAACGGATTATCCAGCCACTCTTCCCAGCCAACTGTAGGTAATTTGACCCTAATCATACATGGCCTTCTGGATTTGGGGAGGGTTAAAGTATACAATATGGGGAAGGCTATGAAGGGAAGGCATAACCCATGCTGGGTAAAGGCTATCTAGTGTGCATACCCTCAGGTCATACACACACCTCAGCAACCCCTCAGTTATCTCAGTAAGTAAGCTCAATAATTTCATTGGTTTCCCCAGTTAAACTTTAATGAAACATTGGCTTGACACTAGAACCTTAAAAGGGAATAAACATTGCTTAGCATTCCAGGTAAAGAAGACTCACAACCAATGGAAAATTTACTTGGTAATGCTATTATGTCTCATAATTGTTAGAAAGAAAGAAAGAAAGAAAGAAAGAAAGAAAGAAAGAAAGAAAGAAAGAAAGAAAGAAAGAAAGAAAGAAAGAAAGAAAGAAAGAAAGAAAGAAAGAAAGAAAGAAAGAAAGAAAGAAAGAAAGAAAGAAAGAAAGAAAGAAAGAATGAAGATATTTTCCAAAATAGGGAAAAGTGAGGAAGACTAAGCAAGTGATGAAGGTCTGTTTAGATTTACTACATAAAGGATGAGACAAAAATATTATACAAATAATCTTAAAATTTCTATGGTCATAGGTTAGTCAACTAGTTTAAAGAACAAAATATGTATCTAGTCAAGAATTATCTGAGAATATTTGTTTTTTTTACCCAAGCCTTATCTACATAGCACATGATAATTAAATGTACCAGATTGGTGTAACTAACCTTATTGGATGTTTAACAGCCATAGTTTGAGGCCTATACTAATGTGGTCAGAGGGACTTAAAGGACAGTTTTTTCCCCTTGCCTTCCAAGGTCAACTAAGTTCCAAGTGACTATGGAACATCTCTCAGAATGTCTTGTAACTGTGTTGAGTCACTTGTCCTCTTCTCCAGGGAGGACATGGAGATCCCATGCAATGGACTTGAACCAGTGTCCAGTCTAAAAAGAGGAGGATCAACTTAGAGGAAACATCTCATAGATGCTTCCAAGTAAAGCCAGACATGGTCAAGCAGGACCTTTGACTTATCTTCACATAGATGGAAATGGTAAAAGAAGAGTGTCAAGAACTCCTCCCAAGCCATGTGACCCCCCCCCTCCAAGGAACAGATCCTCAAATGACCTTAAGTATAAAATAAATTGATTTATTTGGGCCAACTGTATGGTGTTAAAACACCAAAAAGAAAGTACAACTGAAGTAATGTCATCAGTGTATTTAAGAGTTCAAAGGATTACACTTCCCAGGCATTAGGTTTAAGTCTATATAAAAAGTTATTTAGACAATTATTTCTCATTTATGATTTTATTCCTAACCAGAAAGTATTGCTCATATGTAAGACTTCAAATCTTGGTCTCCAATACTGTAGTGCCCACCTGTAGCTAAGGGAGACAACCAGCTATTGTTCTAAAATGATGAATAAATTTGTTTTCTCCCCCTATCTAGAAGCCTTGGAGAAGGCTTCTGACAAAGAATTAGTGCCAAAAATATACAAAAAAAAATTTTAATTTAGTTAATAGGGCAGGAATTAACACCAATAAAACAACCCAATTTAAAATTTAGCTACAGAACTAAACAGAAAGTTCTCAAAAGAAGAAAAACAAACAGATAGGAAACACTTTTTAAAAGTGTTCAACATCTTTAGCCATTAGGGAAATGCTGATTAAAATCACTTTGAGATTCTATCTCACCCCAGTCAGAATGGCCAAAACCAAGAATATCAAGAATAGATGCTGCCACAAATGTGGGGAAATGGGAACAGTTACACACTGTGGGAATGGAAACCAGTGTAGTCACTTTGGAAATCAGTCTGTGGGTTTCTCAAAAAAAAAAAATAAACTAAGCTAAAATTACCTTGTGATGCAACTACACTTCTCCTCAGCATATACCCAAAGTGCTTTATGTCATACTACAGGGATACCTGGACAGCTATGTTTATTCTTGCTCTATTCATTAAAGCTAGGAAATGGTGGCAGCCTAGATACGAATAGCTGATAAACAAATGCAGAAATGGAATATTACTCACCTGTAAAGAAAAATGAAATTATGAAATTTATGTGGAAATGAATAAAAATTTTTTAAAATTCTGGATGCGGTAACCCAGGCCCCAAAGGACAAACTCTACATCTTCTCAGAAGACCCTAGCTTTAACTCTTTAGAATGGTGTATCTAACCTGAAGTACCTGTATAATCCAAGAAATAAGGAAGGGAAGAGAGGGGAGAGGTAGATGTTACTTTAAGAGGGGGCCAGTAGTAGAACACAGGTTAAATGTAAAGAGGGGAACACTGTGGGTAGGAAAATTGAAGCAGGGAAAGAGGTGGGGGGATGGGGAGATAAGATTTTGGGTAGAGGGAAGAGCTACTGGAATGAAGAGAATATGAAGAAACCACCTGGAAATCAAGATATGCCTATCTCCGAGTCAGTCATAGTGGCATACACCTTTAATCCCAGCACTTGGGAGGAAGAGGCAGGCACATATGATTGACATCAGCCTGGTCTACATAATGAGTTCTAGGCCAGCTGAGGGTACAGGTATAGGGAGACCCTTTTCAAAAAGACAAATTACACACACACACACACACAGGCACACACACACACACACACACACACACACACACACATCTTTGCAACAGCAAATTAGGGCGTTGGAGGAAGTTAACCAACTGCCCTCGAAACAGATTCAGAATAAGCTCCATTAGGTTCTAGGGTGGGGAAAAATCAATGCCTAGTACTCTAAATCTGACTAACAACCCAGGATTGAGGAGGCATTAAGTCCATTTGGGAAGCATATTCCCAATGGTTAGCTAAACTGACATAGCAGCAAACTGCCTTCTCGATGCCTATGCTTATACACATAGAAAAAAGTAACTCCTAGCCCTAATCAAAGAAGCTTCTCCTTACAATAAAAGGTGGTAAATGCAGAAAAGGATGCCTATGATCCAGAAAATAAGTGATGGATGGGGATGCAGCCCAAATCAAGTTACATATACCACCTGCTCTAAGACTCACAGAACATTGTGGAAGAGAAGGCAGGAAGTATTCCAGAGCCAGAAGAGAGAGTGAAAGTCTACAAAATACCATTCTCTATACTAATACAACTATTATAATCATTAACTCACAGGAACTGAAGTTACCATCCCTGGGCCCATAAAGACTGGCTATATCAGTAATCAGTCAAGGAAGGGGGAGAGGTTCATTAGGTCCCACTCTTTATTTCTGAAGTATTGGCTATTGAAAGATTTTGAGAGAGAGCAAATCACTGTCTTTAACTGTGTATCCTCTGCTGAGCCTATCAGGCTCTAACAGATAGCTCTAAACTTGTGATCACACAGATAGCCCTACTTAAATTCAGCAGGTCATGAAACAAAACAAATAGACACAAACATGAAAGAGAGAGATTTGTGGGGAGGGTGGACAGAGGTGGTTGGGAGGTTTGGTTCAAGAGTGGCCAATATGTAAGGTGTATGTATGTAAAATTGTGAAATACTACTACTAATAATAAATTTAAATGGAGAGAAAAGTGTACCTATTTTCATTAAAAGTAGGTTTATGGAAAGAAGGCAAACTAAGAAAAATGCAAACTGCATGCTTCCATTTTATATAATATTCTAGAAAATGCAAACAATTCTATGGTTATAGAAACAATAGGTGGTGACCTGGGAAGGGAAGTACAAAAAAGCAAGAGAGCAGGATTGCAAAGGGGCACTAGGAACATTCCTAACATGGTGAATATGTTCATACTATTCATAATTACCATAGTTTCACAGGTGTGACATGTGTCAAAAGCTACCAAACTATACGTGAAACATATGCAATTCATTGAATATTCATTGCACTACACACATGCACACACACACACACACACACACACACACACACACACACACACACACACACACACACACACACACACACACACACACATACACATAAAATGAATCTTATTGAAGACTACCTTATCCCAAAACATAAAGAAAGACTTGTCTTCGCTAAGCAGTGTAAATTGGTACCTAGTAGAAGGACAGCTACTCAGGTAATTATTAATCATTGAAAAAAAATCATTTGAGCCCACTTAATCTGTAAGAGTAGGCTTGAGTTTATTGTACATATCTTCTTTAATATATAACTCACATTATACACAAGTCCCTCAAAATATATAGTCATATTATTATCACAGTAATCTTGAGAAATATTCATCACTAAAAACCTCCTCATTCCCCCTAAAAATCATTTCCCCCAACTACTGTCCACCCTTACTCAGCCACTAATCTGCTTTCTCTGCAAATAGATTTGTCTACGTGAGGCATTTCATACACTGGAATGATCAAATGTGTGGTCTGTGTAATCATTTCACTTAGAGAAATGTGTTCAGTGTTCATTCACCCCAGTATTTCATTTCTTGTTCTTATTACACAGTATTACCTTGTATGGGTATACCACATTTTAGCTATTTATTCACTACGTGGATAAGCATTTATGTTATTATTATTTTTTGTCTTTTTATCCATTAACATCTTGATATAATTCTTGTGTGGAGATGAGCAGAATTTCTGAGTTTTAAGATGTTAGAGGAGACCTCAGTGAACGGACCCAAACTGAAGGAAATTTGGTGACACATATCAGACTATAGGCTGAGTAATACCGCAAGGCAGCTGTAACATTTGGATCCAGAAAACATACTGAACAGGAAATTTGATCATTTTTATTATAATGCAAGAGTACTGTGCCTTTTCCCGACTGGCTGGAGTTCAACCTCACAATCTTTCATGGTTGGTTAGTTTTAAAAGAATTGGTGCAAAGGAAAGGAAGGAAAGGGGAAAGGGATTAGCAGCTATGGCTCTCAAGTTCTGGGAATGCAGCAGGGCCTTTGCGCAGACAAGTTTTACAAGATGGAGGAGATTAAAAGATTTGAATTCCTTGTTTTAAACCATAGTTTTACACAGTATGTAGGGGTTACAAAAAAAGATTACAAAATGGCCTTATAAAGGTTTCAGTTCATTCTTCTAATGGAAAATACTTGAATTCTTTGGAATTATTTCTCTCATAGGACAAGTCGTCAATCAGTTGAAGAACTACCATACTGTTTTCCAAAGTGACTTCACCATTTTATCAACACACATAAAGGCTTTAATTTCTCTTTCTCTGATTCTGTCTGGGAAATTAGTCTAAAGTTTGTGTATTTTCATGAAGCCCTCTTCATTTCTTAGCAGCTACATTAATTTTAGGGCACTTTTAGCCTTAAATTTTACCAGACTTTATTTGAAATCAAGTCATTCCTTTGAGAAAAGCTTTGGAATTCTCTTCTTCAAAACCCTCTCTCTGGGCCACTGTTTCAAAGCTGAGGGCAGGGGGATGAAGTTCCTGCTTGCTGAGAAAGACACTGCAGGGATGCCTTTGTTTTTCTGACCTTGGGTACTATAACTTGGGCATCATGTGACCACAGTACCAGACAGAAACAATCATATAAAGGATAGATTTATTTTAGTACATGGTTTCACCCCATCATGGCAGAGGGCATGGTGGAATCACCCAGTTCAAAGTGTGAGGAACACACGGTGGAGGCTTTTCAGATCACAGTGGATCAGAAACAGAGGCTGAGACAGGAGTTGGGGATGGATAACATGTACCCCAGAGCCCATGACCCAGTGACCTATAGCCCTAACATCCCAAATGTTCCAGAATCTTCCAAAACTAGCACCACCATCTGAGTAATAAGCATTCAAATTATAAATCTGTAGGGTACATTCCAGAATTAAATCATAATGGTCTATCTTCTAGTACAAGAGAGCTGTGGCATTGGTGACTTTGTTGACAGGGCTATAGCTGGGACATAGCTCAGAACTGCTGTCAGCAGCCTAGGGAGCTCCCTTAACCTTCTGGGAACTTCCATTCAAGAAAAGTCATAATCTTGACTACAACTCAGAAAAGAATTTCAGATAAACTAACATGAAGTAAGGTTGGAATTTAGTGAAAAAGAGTTTTTAATATAGATTATAAGCATAAAGATTAAAAGAAAAATGAGACACTTGGGAAGAAAGTAAGACATTTTCAAGAGCAATGGGTTTCTCAAAGAATAATCACAAGCAAGTGATTTTCTTTCTTTTTAAAAACATTTTAAAATTTATTTATTTTTATTCTACATGTATTGTCTGCATGCAAGCACACTCTTGACATGCAGTGCCTATGGAGGACAGATGCATTGGATCCCCTGGAACTGGAGTTATGGATGGTTGTTAGCTGCCATGTGGGTGCTAGGATTTGAAAGTGTGTCTTCTGCAAGAACAGCTCTTCACCACTGAGCAAACTCTCCAGCCCCCAACCAGTAAGTGACTTTCTAAAAGTACCAGGACATTACAGTTTTGGTTGCTCTCTAAAGTTATTATTTCAAAGTGTTGATAAGAAAACTAAGTAAGATTATAGTGTGCCTCCTATGCCTTGGATATAATTATAGATGATAAGATAAATCCTTATCTTTAGGGAAAGTTAACTGATTTAAATGTAAACAAGTGTTTAGTATTATTTATCAGGTTCCCAGGAAGTATCTGGGAAAGGAATTAGGCCATGAAAACCATTGTCCTACTTAGGTTTCTCTATTGCTGTGACAAAACAGTCTGACTGAGCAGGGAGTGGGGAGAAAGGATTTATTTCTCTTACAATTTACAGTCCATCATGGAGGGAAGTCAAGGCATGAACCCAAGGCAGGAGCTGAAGTACAGACAACAGAGGAATACTGTTTACTGGCTTACTCCTCTAACCTGTGCTCAGCCTACTTTCTTAGACAGTCTACGACCACCTACCCAGACATGGCACTACCAACAATGAGCTGGGCCCTCTCACATCAACCAACAATTAAGAAAATGCCTCCCAGGCCAGTCTGATGGAGGAAATTCAGCAATTGAGGTTCCCTCTTCCCACTTATATCAAGTTGACAACTGAAGATATATAGGACAGTTGTGTAGATTATGCTTTAGCATGGTTCATTTCTATTTTAATATTCTTTGCTAGGTAAAAGGAATATTTTTCTCTGTCCACAGTCTTCAAAAATGTTAATTGTCATAGAGTTCTTGATTCTAAGCTGGTGAGATGCTCCAACCATACTCCAAGGTAGAGTTATTTTTCCTTCCAATGTCCCCACAATTTCCCCTGCCTCAACTGTTTTCATTCTAGCTAAAGACTTATAAAGTTTTCCTTCTACACATGCATTTGGGCGAAGGAAGGGAGCTCATGAACTCTTGCCCATACTTACCTGGAACTTAGCTTCTGCAGCACAACGCTAGGAGTAAGAAGAAATGCTGATGACCCATCCTTCCTAAAGAGATTTTACAGCCATTGGCTATCAGCAGGAACAGAAGGAGCTCCAGTTTGGACACACCTGCCCAGAGTGGAGGCTCCAACACAAGAGGCTTGTGTAAGACAAAGAACTATGATCTTTAATTATTTATTTATTTATTTATTTTTGGTCTTTTTGAGACAGAGTCTCCCTGTAGCCCCAGCTGTCCTG
>NW_008356004.1:883708-889145 GCF_000622305.1 Nannospalax galili
ATACCCGGCTAATTCTTTTTTTTTTGAATAAATGTTTCTCCAATTGCTTTGTATACTTAGAACAATTTTCAGAGACTTTGCATTTTTTAGAAAACAAACTCAGTTATGATGGTTCGTCCCCTGGAAGTGGTCTAAGAACTCCCACTATATCATTTTAAGATGGAGTCTACCTTCTATATCATTACATACCAAGAAGCACAAGTGGGGTATGGTAGTGTGTGCCTTTAATACCAGCACTAGGGAGGCAGAGGCCTACAGATCTCTGTGAGATCAGGTCAGCCTGGTCTCTATGTAGCCAGCTGGAGCTACAGGGAGACCCTGTCTCAAAAAAATACAAAGCTGATTCTAAAAATTGTGGGGATAGTTTTTGGAAACAGAGTCTCACTATATAGCCCAGACTGATGCAGAACTTGCTATGTAGACCAGGGTGCCCCAACACTCACAGAGGTTCACCAGCCTCTGCTTCTCAAGTGCTAGGACTAGAGGCATGCACCAGCACAACCAGGCAGTAGTTTGATTTTTAGTATAATATTTCATACATTTATACAATGCATTTTGATCATATTTATCCTCACTCCTTTCCTCCGCCTCCCTCTCCATAATGCCCCCCTCCCCAATTTCATGTCTTTTTTTTTCCCTCTGATTCTTTTTGTTTGCTTTTTCTTTTTATAATCCACAGAGTCTAATTAGTACTACCCATATACAAGTAGGTGTGGGGCTACCTGCTGGAGGATAGTCAGCCTACCAGGGGTCATATCATCTAGAGAAAACTGACTCTCCTTTCCCCAGTCGCTATCAACTAACTGTCATTAGCTCCTCAGCTGGAGGTGGGAGTTTCTGTGCCCCTCCCCCATCCATGCTGGAATTGTGGCTGACATGCTGATATTGTGCGGGTAGTAACAGCTTTAATTTTAAGAGCCATTCCATTTTTATGAGCATGTGCCATTAGCCGAACAAAAATCTTAGGTTGTACTTGGAAGCAATTTTTGGAAAAGTATTTTTATTCTTACAAAATATTTTAGGGTAAGATGGACTTTACACCTTTAATGTAAACCTGAACTTTACAAAATACTCTTGCTCACTTTTATCCTATGAAAAATTGTCATTTTTAAAGGGAGACAGCAGGTTCAAATCACAAAATTAATTCAGTTAATTGAAATAGATTGTCTCTTATCTTGGGAAGATGAATTACAAAAGCTGTTTCAAATTTCCTCCCATTGCAAGTGCTGTCAGCACCATTCTGTTATCTACTAGTTCCTTTCAATTACAAGGCCCGAATTAGCAGCAATTTAGCACTAGCAGCTTACTAATTAATGCGTATTCTCCTGGGGCCTCTGGTCTGTTCAGATAGGCCTTAGATATATATAAAAAAAATACTGGCCCATTTACCAAACTATCTTATTCTTGAAAATTCAGAGAAAACTAACCTACTTAAACAACAAATGTTTGGTGTTGTTGTTATTCTGAGTTTCCTTTGATTAGCATCACAACTAACCCCCAACATGATGCCTGACTACAATTTAGAATTAAGTAAAATTCCATATTGAGTCTCTCCTGATTAACCTTATTGCATTTCTTTCTCAGCTCCTAAAAATATTTTCTGCAAAGATATCAGGTAGGCTCGCTTTCATTTGTCCACATATTTCAAAATTTATGTCCTAATAACACACTTCTGACTGTATGGTACACCTATTTCAACTAGTTGATGCCAAGTCACAATGAACAACAGGGCTTCTCAGACATAATTTTAACCATCATTATATACAGGACACCAATACAAAAAAGACAATTAGAATTTAAAGGTGAATGGCATTTTAAAAATATATCTATGATTTCAGTGAACTTCTGTCAGAAGCATAATGAACAAATTTGTTTCTTTCCATAATATCAGAATTTATTCAATAAGAATAAATTTGTTCACAAGGTATAGCAACTTCAGTAACAGCAATTTGACAGGTATTCCCACATTCCTTCATAGCCCTAGTCAAAGTCAACAGTCTTTTATTCCAATGGTAATACTAACATTAACTCTCAGATCATAGAGTACACATCACACTGTGTGTGTGTGTGTGTGTGTGTGTGTGTGTGTGACAGAATGTCTGTAAAGGATTAGGAGACCACAGCAGAGTTCAGGAGGTTTCCAAAGTCCTGAGACACAGGGTAATTGATAGAAAAACAAATAGATTCTGGACTGATAAAGAAGAAAATAGAGTTGGAGTTCTCACTTGAAAAATTGGCTGCTCTTACAGAGTCAGGCTCTAG
This sequence comes from Nannospalax galili, assembly GCF_000622305.1. Lineage (NCBI taxonomy): Eukaryota > Metazoa > Chordata > Mammalia > Rodentia > Spalacidae > Nannospalax > Nannospalax galili. The sequence continues at coordinate 885,971 of NW_008356004.1, forward strand.
GGTCAGAGTTGAGCTGCAGGAATGAGGTTAAAAAAAAAAAGAACAAGACCAGATCCTGATGAAATGAGTGGGTGGTTGAATGGCATTTCCAGGTGGATGAATAGGACCTGCAGGAGGCAATTCAAGTAGGTTGAAGAGTGGGGTCAGATCCATGCTAAAGCCCCTATGACAGACAAGCGTTCTCTCCTTGTGGGTTCCTTGATATGTACATGCTCTATAGTCAATTGACAGGTTGAGGGCCTCACCACTGCCATTACAGTCTAGGTGCGCTTCTCTTTATGGGGCCCAAATGAGAGAATGCACCCTTCCCTTGGTCTGATATGTTCTATAAATCTCAGGCCCAGCTTTTCAGAAATGATTACAATATTCCTATGTGCACCTACAACCCAAGTCCAAATTCACACCAAGAAGTTTATACTTCTAGTAAAATGTCATTTATCCATCTGTACTGAGTTTCTGGTGGCAGACAGATGGCACTGTTCATGTCCACCCAAGTGAAAGTCATCTCCATACTCACAATGGAGTCCAAAGCAGTTGTAAAATGTAGTCTCCCAGGGAAAGGCACAACCTGAAGAAAATCCTGTGCCATGTCTAAGTGACTATGCCATGCCTTAAGTAAGACAGTGGTTTCTCAGGTTGGGCCTGAGTATGTCTGAGGCAATATGTTAAGCTTTTGCTTATATTATACTTTTGAAACTTCAGAACAACCTGATAAGGTTGCAATATTATTATTGTTATTATTATTATTGCCATTTTTAAAAAGAGAAATCCAACTGTCAAAGAACAATCACTTAGATCTTGTAAGAATTTGACCCCACATCTATATCCAGTGCAGTAATTCTGAGTCCTGTAAAATGATCAAGAAAAAGATATTCCAAATATAATTAAAAAGACTAAATAATGAAAGAAAAGCTGTAAATAAAGGAATGAATAAATGAATAAATAAATAAATAAATAAATAAATATTTAATTAACAGAGAATTGAGGAGAGGAAACTTTGATCTAGCTCCCATTATGGGCCACCAGTGCCCAGACTGTTAATCTCAACAAGTTCAGAAGCAGCAATTCCTTCTCCTTTTAGATAGCACTCCATCAAAGCTTTGCATTATCTTAACCTCATTATCTACAATCAATACTTTACAATGCTATCTTTCCAAAAGACTTATTTTTAAAAATGTTCTTATTCAGTTCTATGAGCATTTTCCACTGCTAGCCCCTCTGCAGCTGGTAGTTTCAGGAACTCATCACAGGACCTGGTCCTTTCTTTTAGTGTCTGGTGATTGTGATGTCTCAAAATTTTAGAGATCTGTTGGTTACTTAAGTTTTGATTTAACAAACAATAGAAATTTGTGGTAATAATAAGTTCTTACTTTGTTCTAAGCAATGTGAAGAGTGTTTTGTGTCTCATCTCAAGTACTATTCATTGCAACCCTACTACAGAAACACCATTATTTTTTTCAATTTCTGAAAGGAGGACACTAAGGCTTTGGTTAGCTTGCCCAAGGACAAACAACTACTAAGTACATGAATCAAATTGGAATTCAAGTTGAAACAGAACAATTGGGAGTTATATCAAGAATCTGATGTAGTTAGAAAAAAAAAGTTTTAAAAGCATATAAAAATAATATTTATAATATCAGAAAATATATTCATTTAATGGAAAAATAATGGTGAAGGCCCACTGAGTGATTATTATATGTTGACCTCCAAGGTTAGGATAGAGAATAAATGAGCTGAAAACAGTGTTTCTTTCTGACGAAGTCTGCACTTTCCCATGGGAAAGACAGAGGGGTAAACTGGAAAGCTGATGAGATAAACTGAGGGCACTATGGAGCAAAACAGGAGTAGGACCCAAATTTAACTGAATAGAGGAAACACCTAGGCAGAATCCCACATGACTTCAGCAGGTGAACATTAAAAAGAAAGTTGCCATCTAGATAACAGTGTGAAGACCTAAGTGCAAGAAAAAATGGGATTCATTCTCAGAAGTAGGAATGGTTTAAGATGGCAATGACCTTCAAAAAGGAACGACATAGGCAAATATGCCATTAAAAAGATCACTCAGGCTGCTAAAGAAAGAATGAATGAGAAATTGGAATTGTCTGAGATTTTGGAAAAAGAAATTATTATTAGATTTCGCAGTACTCCATGAAATGTATAGCAGCACCTTAACAAAGATGATTGACAATGGGTAGCAGGATGGAGAGAAATTTGTTATTCCTTTTCTTAATTTTATGTTGCTGCTACTATGTTTGATTTAGTCAGACATAATTAGTGGGTCTATGAATAAATATTTATGTGTATGAGTGTATTGCCTATATATGTGTGGGTACACCCATGTCATGCAATGCCTGTGGAAATAAGAAGAAGGCATTGTATCCCCTGGAACTGGAGTTAGTGCCAGTTGTCAGCCACCATGAGGATACTAAAAATAGAACCGAGGTCTTCTACAAGAGCAGCAAGTGTTCTTAAATGCTGAGATCTCTCCAGCTCCTGGTTTTTATTTTTTTTTAAAGTTGAATAATTTCTATATAATAGCAAATAAGAATTTTCAGTCACTTTTTTCATGTATATAAACCTTCCACAAGTTTTGAAAGATATTTATTGTTTTCCTTTATTTTGCATACTGTATGTGTTCCTGAGTGTATGTATGAGCACCATTTGTGTGCATTTGAAAGCTGCCTGATAAGGATGCTGGGAACTGGATTCCAGTCCTCTGTAAGAGCGGTAAGCTCTCTTAATCACTGAGGCATCTCTTTAGTCTCCATTCCAACCATATAGTACCCTGGCACTTTGCTAGAAGAAGAGGATGTCAGAAACCCTGCAGAAGAAGAGGATGTCAGAAACCCTGCCCCTGGAGATACCGGCATTTGAAAGCTGCCTGATAAGGATGCTGGGAACTCGATTCCAGTCCTCTGTAAGAGCAGTAAGCTCTCTTAATCACTGAGGCATCTCTTTAGTCTCCATTCCAACCATATAAAACAGTAAATGTTTTATTGATAATTTGAAAAGTTTTCTAGCAATAATTTAATTTCAACTGTAATTATTCATGTGTTTTGTACTACTTCATATTTTAAAAATGTTTTAAAATAGATTATATATGTGATGTGCAAAATTAAAATGTATGATTTGTATAACTTATAAAAACAAGAAGTCCTAAATGTTGGATTAACTA
>NW_008356004.1:889941-891367 GCF_000622305.1 Nannospalax galili
GTCTATTGCCTACATGTTTTTTAGTGCTCACGAGTCGTGCAATGCCCTTGGAAGTCAGAAGAGGGTGTCAGATGCCCAGAACTGGAGTTATGGATGGTTGTTAGCTGTCATGTAGGTGCTGGGAATTGTTGACACAAAAGCATAACTCTCACCTCAAAGGGGATAAGAGATAGGTTATTTTGAAGCCAAATATGAGTGACCATGGCCCAGGAACACAGATTCAGGTTACCCAAAATTCCATATTCGTCATGGTAAGAGTTACATTATGTTTTTATAGTAACAGAACAAAGAAAAATCATAAATCAAGATACTTTTCAAATACATTAGTGAAAATATTAAGTAGATACAGTGGAAGAAAAGTCTCAGCTATAGGTTTCAGATGCTCTATGATGATATCCTTGACCTTTGGGTTGGTGGGCACTCTGGCTTTCTGTTACTACATTCATAATTTTTTTTAATCTGTTAATCATAAAATGTTAAATCAGAAACAGAGGTGGGTGAGGAATGGTTATTTAGGAGCTAAACATGAATGAAGACAAAGTGTAAATAGGCTCTGGATCAGCAACATTCCAAACTCTCCACGGTCATTGAAATGCTAATCAGTTGGTTAGCCTTGCAGGAAAGTTCAGTTCAAGATGCAGGATTTTTCTGGTGTCATTCACATTGGCTATAAAACCTCGAAGTCTGGTTCCAATAACATTCTTTCAGTAAGACTCCACCTCCTAAAAGTTCCATAACCTTCTTAAACATCACTCACATGGGACACCACAATGCAACATTTTTAAGCAACGTTACAAATATTCATGAATTAAGAAACAACCTGACTCTTAACATTAGTTTTAAGGCCAAAAGTGGGCCTGAACTGTCAAGCATCCTTTCCTTCAGATGTATGCCGAAACTGTGCTCTCAAGCCAGGCCCTCACATTCATTTGCTGAAACAGTATCTCCAACATGAACTGGGGCTAGGATCTACCATTATCATCAGAGAATCTTGCCCTTTGATCTCTAGAATATCAGACATACCATTTCAGACATTCTTCTAAAATTTTCTCACTCTTTGAAATGAGAAAAACACAGAAACACATGCTAGTTCCAGAGCTTTGATATGTAAATCATGCAAATGCAATCATACTCTATCTTAAGATATCTTGTGTGGAGGGCAAGGATGGGTCCTGAGGAGATAAAGTCATATACCCAGGTCACAAGAGGAGCAGGTGGGTCAGTGAATAGTAACTTTTTGGTTGTAAGGATGGGTAAAAGTCTATTAGTCCAGCTTATATCAACATTGCAAATGTCATTCCTACACAGCACCACCAACTGGGTATCAAGTATTCAATACAAGAGACTTCAGGAGATATTTCTCATTAAAACCACAACATTGAAAAAGACTAGGCGCCATGAGTACTCATGAGCCCACATGTTTAAA
>NW_008356005.1:0-303 GCF_000622305.1 Nannospalax galili
CCTTTCTTTTACCAGTTCCATCTATGTGAAGATAAGTTAAAGGTCCTGCTCCACCATATCTGGCTTAACTTGGAAGCATGAATGAGATGTTTTCTCTGAGTTGACCCTCCTCTTTGTAGACTGGACAGTGGTTCAAGTCCATCTCGTGGGGTCTCCATGGCCTCCCTGAACAAGAGGACAGGTGACTCACCACAGTCAGGACATTTTGAGAAATGTAGACCTTGGAGGGCAAGGGGCAAAAACAGTCCTTTAATAGGCCTCAAACTATGGCTGTTAAACATCCAATAAGGTTAATTCCACCAG
>NW_008356006.1:0-380 GCF_000622305.1 Nannospalax galili
TCAAGCAGGGAGTAATTTAATACAGGTGTTACAGAGGTTATAAAGGCACCTGGAAATCCCCCCTCCCCCTGACGGTGTATCTTAAGGATGGTCACACTCTGATCATGCACTCCTCAGCTGTGCAGAAGCATCCTTCAGACTTTTAAAGCAAGTCATGCCACGCCCCAGTAACTTCCTCTCGGACTCTGCAAGGTGGGGTCATTAGGGTCCCATATCTTCCCCTTTTATTTTGATTTTAAGGCTGGACTGACTTTATTTCACGGGTTACCCACTGCATAGACGGATCCCAGAGGGAAGATGGCTATCTCCTTCCTCTAATCTTATGCATGCCTGCCTGTCTTAGGTTGTGTCACCTTTGATCAAGCCTTGCCCATCATTGG
>NW_008356007.1:0-698 GCF_000622305.1 Nannospalax galili
GCTGGATATTTCCAGAATTAACAAAAGGGAAAAAAAATGAGAAAGCCTAAGAAAGTAATAAAGATCCGTGTAGGTTTGTTATGATTTATCAATGATGGAACAGGGATAATATACAAACAATCTTGAGGGCATAACTCCGTCAATTAGTTTAAGGATGTCTAGAAAAGGTTTATTTAAGAATATTACCCAAGCTTTATCTGCATAACAATGACTACTGAAAGATGTCTTTTATGTTTCTTTGTATTATACAAATGTCACTTTTGGCACTTTCTTTTACCCATAACAAGAATGATTTGACTCAAAAAAAAAAACTAGGTCTACCTCCCTGAACCAGATGTATGCAATATAGAAGAAAACAGTTTCTGTGAAGCTTGGTCTGAATTCTGATGTTTATTTCCTATTGCTAGCCACTCCATCAGCTATCAGAGTATCTGAAAACAAATCCTAAGTTCATCATTCTCAAGTCCAGTCTTGGCAGCTCAAAAAAAAAAAAAATCCTTACTCTCCTAAAAGCTACTAAATGAGATTGTACCTTGATTTGGCATCCCTATTGGTCTGGGGTCTGACAATGGCCCAGCTTTCATAGATGTATTTTTGCTCTGGAAACTGTTATTGAGTATGTTATAGCTATAATGAAATGCTTTTAAAAAATAGGAATCTTAATTCTTATGTTCTCCTTCTGAATAATAAAAACTGTA
>NW_008356008.1:0-252 GCF_000622305.1 Nannospalax galili
AAAGTACACTCAGTAACAGTGATGGTTGTCGGGAGTGATGTCAACAAGATGGTGAATGAAAAGCTCTAGACATTTATTCTCCATGGAGGCAGTTAACAATATGTGACAAAATATTGGAGCCCCCTAGAAACCAGCTAATGTACTACCTGGAAAAGGATAGGAAAATTTCTCACACTTTGCTTACTTGACTCCCCTCCGCCAAGCAGGTTAGTATAGTGCAATTAAAGGAAAAACTCTCCATCCCTAGATCAC
>NW_008356009.1:0-6292 GCF_000622305.1 Nannospalax galili
ATTTTCAATTCTACAGGGCCAAATTTATAATAATGGTATCACAACACTCAGAGGCAGAGACAGGCAGATCTCTGTGAGATCAAGGTCATCCTGGTTTCCATAGTAAGTTCTGGCCAGCCTGTCTTAAAAAGACCAACCCCCCCAAAAAAAACCTGAAAGAATTATGATGCAACTAGAAGAATTTCAACATATTGGATATATGTTAGGATGAAAAACTATTTTCTGTAGAAAAGAAAGAGAAAGAAGGAAGGAAGGATGGAATGAAGGAGGGAGGGAGGGAGGGAAGGAAGGAAGGAAGGAAGGAAGGAGGAAGGAAGGAAGGAAGAAGGGAGGGGGGGGGGGGGAGGGAGGGGAAGGGAGGGAGGAAGAGAGAGAAAGGAAGAAAGGGAAAAAAATGTTAGTCTAGACTCAGAAGTTCACATCACATCCACCCATGATTTCCAACTTGAATGTTCAAGACATGCAAGACTAATATCCACAGGGAAGGAAGGAAGGGAAGGAACGAGGCAGGAGGAAGGGAGGAGGAAGGGGGGAGGGAAGGAGGGAGGGAGGAAGGAAGGGAAGGAAGGAGGAATGAAGGAAGGAGGAAGGAAGGAATGAGGAAGGAAGGAGGGAGGAAGGAGGGAAGAAGGAGGGAGGAAGGAAGGAAGGGAAGGAAGGAGGCAGGAGGAAGGAAGGAGGAAGGGAGGGAGGGAGGAGGGAGGGAGGAAGGAAGGGAAGGAAGGAAGGAGGAAGGAAGGAAGGAAGGAGGGAGGAGGAAGGAAGGGGAAGGGAGGGGGGAAGGAAGGAATGGCTAAGTCAGTAATCACCTGCAATATCAGCACTGCGGGGGCAGAGACAAGTGGATCCCTGAGGTTTCCTGGTCAGGCAGCCTAGCCAAATTGGTTATCTGATTATCTCCTCTTTGGCTTCCAGAGTCACCCTCACCCATGTGGCATTCATACACACACACACACACACACACACCACAAATCAAATAAATCTTAAGAGAAGGAAGGAGGGAGGGAGGGAGGAAGAAAAGAAAGAAAAGAAAGAACAAGCCAACCAACCAACCAACCCACCCAACATAGACCTGATGGGCCCAAATCACCATGGTGAGTTAGGTGGGAAGCAAACTCCCTCCCTGGATGTTGGGGAAACATCTAGTCTGAGCTCGCTTTATTTTTCTTTAATTTATTTTTATGTGGATAAGTGTTTTGCCTGCATGCGTGTAGGTACACCACACATGTGTAACGCCCACTGAGGCCAAAAGAGAGTGTTGGATCTGTCTCCTGAGACTGGCGACACGGACTATTGTGAACCTCCATGTGGGTTCTGGAACCAAACTCATGTCCTCTGCAAGAGCAGCCAGTGCTCTTAAAGTTCTCCAGCACCTGGGGCTTACTTTAGATCAGGGAGCTATTTCCCAGGAGGATACCATGGAGATGTGAGCAGAGGTCTCTCTCCCAACCTTGGAATAAATTTGAGAAGGGAAGAATGTCTTTTGAGAATTCATCACTTGAGTCTCCAGATAAGCTATGTGTGCCCCCACAAGTGTTTTGAATTCTTTTATCGCAGTGTTTGTATTTATGGAACAATGCCTCTTCCTTCCATTCTGCAAGTGTTTTAAGTCAAACAGGAATTCTTTTCTTATCCTCCTAAGAGGGCAAGATATAAAAGCATGAAGTACAAAGTACAGGATCTAGAACTTTCTGTGACTCCTCGAGATAGTAGCTGCTCTCATGAAAAGAACTAGTAAATATTACAGCATCACAAACTGTGGCATGATTTATTTTCTTTGCAATATTCTAGGAAGCTTTAAAGAATGGAAGGTACTGAGAAAGGTTTTCATTCTGTAAAAACACATCTCAGACTAAAAGTCATAGTCTGCACGATGACCACAGATGCACACAGTGGTCTTGTTTGGAGGTCAACACTGCAGGGAAACGTTGGAACTAATCTGGAAGGAATCCTGAATTGCATACTGAGTAATTCGGACTCTAGTTCAGAAACAGGAAAGTGGGTGGTATTTGAAAACTGTCTCAGGAAGAGACAAAGACCAATTCAAACAGCAGAAAATTATCACTAGAAACAACACGGAAAATAGCTTGCCTTGGGGTTCGACTGCGGAGAGACTGAAGGCCAGGGGCCCTGACGAAAAGCAGTCTAAGAAAAGGGCACAAATATGCTGATTGGCCAGCAAAAGCATGCTGTGCCTGCTTCAAAGATGGGACATTGTTGACCATAGAACATTACCAGGAATCTTAGCAACAGTGCTAAAAATAATTTCCATGGGGGTGATTAGATGGACCTAAGCTTTCTGTGACACTGTTTTACCTTTTACTGAGTTTGTTCTTTGACAATGCCATACGTGTTTAACATGTATTTTGATTATCCTATCCCTGCCCCTAATCTCCTCCCCTCCTCTGCCCCCTGTTCCCTATAAGACCACCCCCACACTAATGACTTGGGGTTATTGTTTATTAATTAATTAGACTTTTCATTCTGAGACAGAGCCTCCCTTATTCCATAGTGGCCTGGAACTCACTGTGTAGACCAGGCTGACTTCAATCTCACAAAGATGCACCTGTCTCTGCCTCCTGAGTACTGGCTGGGATTAAAGGCACACACTTTCTATTTTGACCCACTAAGTTTAACCAGGATCATGTGTGTGACCATGGGTTTGAACTAGTGCATTGGAGCCTGGTGGCTCCTCAGCAGTCTACAACTGAAAGTAAAGACTGCCCCTGCCACAGAACTCATCCTAGCCATTAGAGAGGAGAGCCTGTCAGCCCCTCCCCATCCATGGTGAGTGTTGACTGGCCCAGGCTGGTGTGGTCTTTTGTAAATCAGCCACAGCAGTGAGCAACAGACTCTTATAGCATTCTTCTGGTCTCCTGGCCTTACCTTCCTTCTTTACCTTCTTCATTGCTCCCTGGGCCATAAAAGGTGATAAAAATGTGATTTTTAGGGCTGAGCACTCAACACTTTGTGACCAGTTTCTGAATTTTTTTTCAAGAGTTATTCAAGTTGTTCCAGCCACCACATATATATATATATGATATATATATATATCATATATATATATATTAGAAGGAATCTATCTGTTCACACCCCACCATGAGGACCCTGAAAAAGGAGATGTGCCTGAGAATAAACATTCATGGTTTTATGTTGAAAAGTTTCTGGCAGCTCACAGCTTTAATCTTAGCACCCAAGAGGCAAGTGATTTTCTGAGATTGAGGCCAGCCAGGTACTACACAGCAAGTTTGAGACCAGGGAGACTGTTGTCTTTAAAATTTTTTTAATGGCATTTCTGGAAGAATCTCTAATAAAGGTCAAAGTTAATCCACATAAATGCAATTTCAGGATAGATTTTCCTTTGTTTGTTTCATGAAATATTTTCACCCTGCTTATAATGAATCCTTAGGCTTTGTTACCAGCTCATCACCACTGAAGAGAAACAAACTTTAAAATCTCTAGCTCAGTGTAGGAAGAGAAAATTTATTATTTTCCTTCCTCGCTTTCTTTTGATTTAAATCTTCACTGATAGATAAAACTTAAATGTTAACAGTAGAGATCATTTCAGTAGGTACAAAGAAGTCACCCTGTCATAAATTCGACCCTGAGGACGAGACTGAGGAGACACACAGGAAGTCACCCTGACATAGACACACATACGCACAGGAAGTCACACTGACATAGACACACATACGCACAGGAAGTCACCCTGACATAGACACACATACGCACAGGAAGTCACCCTGACATAGACACACATACGCACAGGAAGTCACACTGACATAGACACACATACTCACAGGAAGGCACCCTGACATAGACACACATACTCACAGGAAGGCACCCTGACATAGACACACATACTCACAGGAAGGCACCCTGACATAGACACACATACTCACAGGAAGGCACCCTGACATAGACACACATACTCACAGGAAGGCACCCTGACATAGACACACATACTCACAGGAAGGCACCCTGACATAGACACACATACTCACAGGAAGGCACCCTGACATAGACACACATACTCACAGGAAGGCACCCTGACATAGACACACATACTCACAGGAAGGCACCCTGACATAGACACACATACTCACAGGAAGGCACCCTGACATAGACACACATACTCACAGGAAGGCACCCTGACATAGACACACATACTCACAGGAAGGCACCCTGACATAGACACACATACTCACAGGAAGTCACCCTGACATAGACACACATACTCACAGGAAGTCACCCTGACATAGACACACATACTCACAGGCAACTAATGTCCCTTCTTCAGATAGGCTCTCCTTGGCTTATCAACAGAAAATAGAGTTGGAAGTCTCAGTGAGTAAAATGCTTGCAAAGCACCAGGTCCAGAGTTCCATCCCCAGAGTAGCCTGTAAATATTAGGCATGGTGGTATAAGCTTGTCATCCCAGCTCTGTGGAGGCTGAGGCGAGAGGATTCCTGGGGTTTGTTGACCAACCAGCATGGCTTACTTGGAGAGTTCCATGAAAAAGGGAACTTGTCTCAAAAAATAACAATAGTGGTTAGATAGCACCTGAACACATATACACACATGCACACGCATGCGTATGCACACATACACACACATGCACGCACATACACAATAAATACAGTTTTGCAGTGGGCTGAGCATTTCAAAATATACCCTGAAAACATTTAGGTCAAAGTTGTACTTAGCTGAGGCAGGAAATGAGAAGGATCTTGACCCTCGAAAGATTGACCAATCCAGTAAGTAAATCACTTGTTTTTACTAAATCTTGTTTTATCAAAGGCTTAATGACCAGATGCCTGCAGTCTACAAAATGGAATGTAGATGACATTCATGTGTCTTTCTGAGTTAATTACATTGAAACTTTGAGAACTGGTACGATGTTTATTGTTGCTGTCCGCCACCTGCTGAGGAGCACTCCCAATTGAATGTCACAGGGTTTAACTTATCCCCAATTTTAGAAGAGTTTTCTATAATCCAGGAGCTTATCGCATTAACTTCTCCTCTAAACAAGGGCAGAGATGCAAATAAAGAGGTTATTAAAATCGACTGTAAACGACACAGATCTTTCATTAAAAGTTTGGAGAGAAGCAGGAACACACAAGCCTAACTCAGGGAGATTAACAGGGTTAGGTTACAGGCTAATTGTGTTTTGCATCTAAAGTGTAATAAAAGTTTGTACCCTTTGGGGGAATGAAACTAAGGTTCATCAATTTTCACCATCTTTAATTCTGCAAACCCTGGAAAACCAATTCAGAGCAAGGGTACGGCTATTTAAGATGATAAATCTCTAATTAAACAAGGAGCTGTCTTCTTAAATGAATAATCTGGAGGCAGGTCTTTGTGTTTCAGAGTTTTTAACTGTGTGTGGGGGAGTTTGGGTCAAGTTAGTGTCGGTTCCTAATCTTGGAGGTAGAGATCTGGAAATCCTATTGACAAGGATTTAAATTATTAATATTTTAATTTTCTAAAAGCAATTTTTGCCACTTCATGAATATGAACTTTATGAAAATTTTATTATAATTTTTTCAGCCAATTACTTTGTCAGAGGACTGCAAGATAGATTCCTTGAAACATGACATTTTGACCAAATCATGATGAAATCTGAAATACTTAAGGTGCTGCAGTGGGGGGCACCACAGAATCCGAGATGGGGGGTCCAGCAGGGCTTCTTCCTGTTTCCAGATGTGCTTTTTGCAGCTTGTTTAATGTATAGAATTGTGATTTAGGATTCAACATGCATAGTATATAAATGCACTTCATTGCACAATTATCAAGACATGTTTGTTGAATGAATATCATAGTAATTTTCAATTTGCTGTGGAGGAGAGCTGAAAATTACACAAGTAGCCAGGCTTGGTGGCACACGCCTTTTGTTCCAGCACTGGGGAGGCAGAGGCAGGTGGAGCTCTGGATCTCTGTGAGATCAAAGCCAGCCAGGTCTACATAGCAAGTGCCAGGCCAGCTGGGGCTATAGGGAGACCCTGTCTCAAAAAGACCAGAAAAAGAAAGAAAAATAAAAGTTATCCAAGTATGGGAGTGAACCCAACTCAGATACAGTTATTTTACTTGGTCACTATATGTTGTTATTTATCCTATAAAAGTCTGTGTACTATGAAAAATGCTGACCAGACTAGCAGAGTGTGTAGAATTGTGTAATGAATACCTGCTCAAGAGTTCTTAAAAAGAAAACACAATCACTCCAGTAAATGGAATTGCACTTTAAAGAGGATCAGATAAATAACTTCTCAAGGAAAATGAAGCTCACCCCCTT
>NW_008356009.1:10296-13663 GCF_000622305.1 Nannospalax galili
GGGCCTTAAAAGGAAGGTGTGGATTCCCTTTAAGTCCTGGAGAGGTGCTTCATTAACAGTGAGACTAAGACTAGAGAGCGCGTCACCTCACAATGAGAAGGATGGTGGGTGGCAAGTCCAGAGGAGCCTATGCAGACCTGCCTGAGGAGACTTTGAGAGGCCCCAGAGCCATCCCAAGAACAAGGAAATGTTAGATTTCTGTAGTTTTAAGGGGTGGTGAACTCACATGATTGAGTTCACCAGAATATGTGATAGATCATGGGTAGCCGGGTGCTGGTTAGCTCCTGTTTTGCCACGGTACAGCACGGACAGCCCAACTGTCCCAGAAAGAGCCTCAGGAGACCTGACATGCTCTTTACAGACTGTGGGACCTCATCTCTTAAGAGTAACCACTTAAATGGGCAGGTCTGTATTCTAACAGAACATGGGGATTTAGAGACACATCCATATCCAGACCCATCCGAGGGCTTTCTGATGTACAGTTACCATGAAAAATGCAGTTGAAGCCAACAGGAAAGGAATTACATGCATAAAAGAAGAAAATAATAGAATTAGCTCCAAAATTTTGGGACTGATTGAAGAGGACGGCAAAGCAATTAAGATGCTTGCTACAGGTGGTTCAGCTATTGAAAAACTGGGACCTGAAACTACGTCATAAAGGGTTTGTCTGCTTGTCTGTAAAAGGGCTTAATAAATATGGAGGTCTTGTGCATAACATGAAAGTTGTTTAAAATAGATACTGGCCAACCTTTATTTTAATTCCCCAGCATATCCAAATTGGTATTTTTCCCCAATTTTCTTTATTTTGACATAGACCTTTAATGTGTTTGGAGATAACATGGCACCCATTGTATCAATCATTTGCCAGTAACTAGTGTTTCTAAATGTTGGAAACAAGGCTTAATCTATGTATTCAGTTGTATTCCATTTACTACCATTTTTTTTCTCATGCATTTACAGAAAGCTTACATTTATCTCCAAAGTACTGAGGGAAAGAATGCATTAAATACATTTTTCCAATAAGGAATTATAGGGCAAGTTAAGCAGCAATTCAAATCAGAAGGCAAGGGACAGACACAGGAAAGGTGATGGGCATTTGTTTACTGAGGGAAAAGATTTTATCTTTTTAATTAATTGAAAATGACTGGAAATGTCTCCTTCAAAAGGACTGGTCTGTAGCTCTAAGGATAAGATGATATAACCAGTTCCTTCATTGTGAAACTCTAGTATTTCAGTTTTCTTATACCTTAAGGAATCTTGAACAAATACTCACAAAAGGCAATGGAGATAAAATGTAGAGACAATACTTGGCTCCAGAACAGAAGTTTACACACATTATCATTGCCTAATCGTTTCCTAAAGAAAAACATGTGGTTCACTAACCGAATGTGCAATCTTACTACTTATTTAGTGTTTGGAAAAGCCTTTGAAGTATAGTGCTGCTGTGTGAGTTACCAACGCTGAGTGCTCTTGGCCACCTTAAGTAGAATGAATGTGCAAAAGGAAGCCCTTCTCTTTGATCTCTAAGAATAGTTAGTGGTCACCTGAAAGCTCCTGAAGTTTAAAACAATAACTTCTCAGCTGATGACAAAAGCCAGGTGTCCTAGTGTGGACAAAGAGACGGTATTCTGTATATATTCATGGATATTGGGATAATTTTTATTTTATTACAAATAAGGAAAATGCCGGTTTAAAGGCAGTGTTTTAAGTGACTGACCTCAGATGGGAAGTCAAATTTAGATGGTGTTCAATAGCCAAAAGCTGATAAATCCCTTAATGTGGTTAAGGTGGGTGTGAACCTTCGATGAAGAATTTGGATGAGTCTGTCTTTAAAACAATAGATGTTTATTGGTAGATAGAATCCTAGATATTGTGGGGATAGGTGGAATATGTTTAAAATAAAATTCACTTTCAAAGATGAGTTGTCTGTCCAGGAATAGTGGTGTACACCTGTAATCCCAGCGATTGGGAGGTGGAGACAGGAAGATCAGGAGTTCAAGGTTGATCTCAGCCACACAGAGAATTTGAGGCCAGCTTGGGCTACATGAGACCCAGCCTATGAAACAATCAATCACAAACATAAATGTTGTTTAAAATTATGATCTATGGCTTGTAGAATTGTGCCAGAGAAGGAAAATAATCACCTCTTCCATAGTCTGAGGTCTAGAACTTAGGGTTCAGAAATTGTTCTTTGGAAGGCCAAGAGAAGAGTGAGTGATCTAGAAGACAAAGACAGACAGGTGTGATTGGGTATGGTGTGTGGAGAGAGCTGAGGACAGGCCCAGCCCCTTTTCTTAGTCACTGGCTCAGCCTCAGAGCCTACTCAGTGCCTACAAGCTTCAGGATGAGCGCCAACCTCCATGAACTCAGTGGCTTACAGTAAGAGAGAAAGATGGTTGCTTTTAGTTTAATTTTTGCCATATGCTTTATATTTTTATGCAGGAGATATTTCACTGCAATTTTCTCTACCTAATGCACCTATTATTTTAAAATGATTCCCCAGAGCTAATTAACTTCACCAAGTTTAGATCTTATCTTGTCACCTTATGGCTTTATATTCTTCTAATTGTGTGAACAATGCCTTCTGTCGCGAGAGATGGTTTCATTCTGAATATTTGGACTATTACATCAACTTCGGCAAACATTTAGTTGAGGTTCTAATATGTTTCAGGTGTAAAAAATTCTTTATAACGTCAATCAGGAAAAATGTTCGTGTTAATTGTGGCAATGCTGGCCTCTCGTGACACTGGTTTAAACAGAAAGCAGAAAACTAGAGTATTAATAAGTGGGTAAATGGCAGACAGAAGAGGGAGAAAGCGTGGCATCTAAATAATTCAGCATTTCTGATTTTTCTTTAATTTTCTGTTAGCTAATTACAGGTAGAATTTGGCTGAGGATACACGGCCTTTGAGTTTAATGTTAACTACTTTGCTGGTGTTTCTTGGCAATTAATTTTAAAGCCTAGATCTAGTGAACGATATCTGGAGCCAAATATGGTTTATGTGATGTTAAAAAATAAAAAGATGATTGAAAATGTTATACAGACTCTCAGTTGGCAGGAGTCAAATCACTGTTTTTCTCTCATATAGACGATCAAGTCTAAATTAAATATCATATAAAGAATATTTCTGTCACATAAAAGTGATGGTTTACTTGATGTTAGGTGCCAAAAATGTAAACTGCCACAAATGCATTGCTTATAGTGGCTCACCTGGCCTGGTTACCAGATCAGTTTTCTTAATAAACAAAGAAGAAGGTGGAATCTGATTCCTTTATAAAATCATTTGTCTTATAAACACAAACACCCTAAAAATATCAAACCAAAGGAGAGGTGTTTTCTTGTGTCTAGTCACCTATGGAAACTGTG
>NW_008356010.1:0-406 GCF_000622305.1 Nannospalax galili
ATTATATTCACTACAACCTTTTAACCAACTACCCAAAGGACCCCAATCAATCCAAGTATGATTTTGGGACCTATAAATTTTCCCTTTCATCCCTCTACAGTTTTGCCAAACCAAAGGTTTATAGTACTTTACCCGATTATAAGAAAAGCCTTCACATTCTACCAAAACTGGGGCATCTATATCCTCATATTCTGTCCAATCAGGACCTACAGACTGAGCCAAGAGGTGCACCATACGTGTATGACTCCTATCCCAAGTACCACCAGGAACAATCCAATTTTGCTGTCTTATAGGATAACAAGGGGGAATTCCAAAACTCATAATATCAGGAGACACAAATTGAGTATAATTAAATAAGTCCCTTCTTCATTAGGATAATCTGGCTGACCTGTTCCATAAGGTGGAG
>NW_008356011.1:0-561 GCF_000622305.1 Nannospalax galili
GTTGAGTCAGGAAGATTGTAAACTATAAAGGACAAAAGAATAAACTCAGAAGCAAAGCAAATGTAAAGAATGTCATAATGTCATCGTGACATGTGTTGGGCAAACCTGTTCAGTGTATTTGAAACCCTGAATGGTGCAGATGATTTCTAAAACTTCCTAGGAAGTATAATATCTGGAGGTTTATTGAGACAGAAAAGAAGCAGAACCAGACCTTTGAAAAGCTTGAAAAGCTACTTTCTAAATGTTACCATCACCAGCATTTCAAATAATAATTTTTGGCAAACTTCTAAGGGAGGGAAATTTTTACTTTGAGAAACTTATAGACAACAAAGGAAAAAGAAACTGAAATATCCAATACCAAAAAGACAAGAAAACACATTATAAAATGAAATAAATAACCCTAAAAGTAAAATCAAGAAATTATACATGATTTCTTACCTTCTTTCCCATGTTTATGCTGGAATTTTGTCTGCTTTGAGCTTTCATAAGACTGTGCACGCTGTCACCAGTGCTGTGAGTTCATACGAGTAAACGACCGGCTGTCTGGAAGACTCTCTTTCC
>NW_008356012.1:0-390 GCF_000622305.1 Nannospalax galili
TCTATTGGGTTCATCCTTATTTTTCTTTTGTCTTCCAAGGCTGAACTCGAGGGTGATGGATTCAAGTTTTTCTTTCAGGCATTTTGATAGCTGATGGAGTGGTTAGAATCAGTATTGGTTCCCTCTCAAAGGTTTCTAGATAAGGGAAGAAAACATATTTGGCCATCATTTTAGAATAATAGTGGGTTGTCTCCCTTATCTACAGGTGGGCACTACAGTATTTCAGACCAAGATTTGAAGTCTTACACCTATGCAGCACTTTCTGATTCTGAACAAAATCATCAATGAGAAATAATTGTCTAAATAACTTTTTATATAGGCTTAAGCCTAAAATCTGGGAAGTGTAATCCCTTGAAATCTTAAAGAAATATACTGATGACTTTACTCTTA
>NW_008356012.1:420-773 GCF_000622305.1 Nannospalax galili
AGGGGATTAAAGTATCCAAAAGATGTTCATGGAAATGTTTACCTAATAATCTCTTAGAACCAGTTACAATTCAGTAATTTTAAGTTATTAGACTTAAACCCTGAAATCACAAATTGTATGTGGATATACATTTATATCTGTAGTGAAGAATGATATATTAAGGAAATTGTATATAACTATAAAAAGAAATCAAACTATGTGAAATACTATTCAAAGTAAGTCTTTGCCATCCCCTTTGACTTTATTTAGCAAACTATGAGTAAGACTTACAACTTTTCAACATGAAACTAGTGCACACACTAGTCTCTATCACCAATACTTTAAAGGACGGCAAACAAAATTCTGAGAATTAT
>NW_008356013.1:0-1600 GCF_000622305.1 Nannospalax galili
AGTCCTGCCACGCCCATCTTCAGCTTCTCACCAGTGGACTCTTCCTCATTGCCCCAGTCCGCTGCCACCTGACTCATCCACAGCTTGCTTGCAGCTCCCTAACTGGTGCCCCCACCACTGCCCAGCCCCCTTCAGTATATTCTCAACATAGCTTCCAATATGACCCACTGCATCCCTGCCCCACCTCCAAAAATAAAAGTCTAAAGCCTTTGACTGTGTTGCCATGGCCTGCAGCCTCATCCCTCTCCCTCTCCGACCCACCTTGTCCCCTCACTATGCTGGAGACACACTAACCCTCCCCCATATCTGAACCATTGTACCTGCCTGGCATCCATCTGGAGTGCTCTGCTGCTGATGCCATGCCCCTTCCGGATTCATTTCTGTCCACAGCACGTGCCTGCATCTCCCGTGCTTTTCTCTTATTAAATCTCTATACTGCCAACCCTCCCTCAACATGAACGTAAAATCTACGCTGCTAGGACCGTGTTGTGCACTACTACAGTGTTAGAGAAATGATGATCCACACGTGAGTATTTAATACATAAACTGCCCAGACTTCAGGTCCTTTCTTCCATTCTCAAAGTCCCTTTGTCACCTGCAAGCCACACAGCCAACCGCCTAAGGGGTTTATGCTCCAAATCACTGTCTTTAAGCTGCTGTCCGTCACACACTCCACCTCTCACCACAATTCAGTTTCCAACTTCACTATATCATTAAATTTCTTTCCCAGGCCATCCATGACTCCTTAATTGCTGAACTCTATTGACACTTTGCTGTCTTTAATATACTGAAATGTTCTGCAGCACTTACTATGGAAGCGCTCATCCCTCTGAAAATGTCTTCCTGGACACACGTTTCCCATCCCTCTTCGCTCCACCTGGGAGCTCCATCTTGTCGTGCTCCTTGTTCTGTTCCAGGTGAGGCACACGCCACTGGCCACTTACTCTGTGCAGTCACATCTTCTGCCTTCCTCTTCCCTGTTGGAAAAGCTCCTCTTTGTCAGTACTGACAGTGCCAGGGATTTATTCCAGCTACTCTTTGCAACTGACCTACATGCTGGGCTCCAAACCAAATCTAAAGTACTTGAAGAGGCACCGAAGAGGAGCCTAGTAGCAGGCAAGTGGGCAAGGGAGTGCTGGGAAAGAATCACTTGTCATGAGAGAGACGCCCATGGGGAGAGGCCCCATTATTGTCCCCACACATTGCCATGGGAAGACATGCCTGTTAGATGTGGGGTAACACCAGGTGGTAAAGATTAGTCCTCGTGTGCCTGCAATCCAGGCTGGGCTCATCGGGGCAGCTCTTCTGCCCTACATGGGACTTGCTACGGCTGGGCCATCCAAGATGACTGACTTGCACCTATTTCCAGCACCTCTGTTGTAGGACTGTAGTTAGGAGCTGGCCCAACCTCGCCACACAGCTACTTGGGTCTTCTAGGAGGATAGTGGTCTTAAAGTGATCAGACTTCTCACCTGGTGGCTTCTTTCAAAGGGGAGAAAACAGATGCGGACAGTCCTCTTAAAATCTAGGTCCAGAGATGGTACTGCACGGGTTCTGCCACATTTTGTTAATCAAAGCAATTTGGAGACAACCCAGATTC
>NW_008356014.1:0-1273 GCF_000622305.1 Nannospalax galili
AACCTGATATTGCAATCATTTGAAGGAATAAGATACCCAAATGACAAGATAAAACTTTGCCACTTTTTAAATTCGAGTTATTTTTTATCAGATTTTTGCTTTGTTCATAAATTTATTTTGATCACATTTAGACGCTTCCCCTATCTGCACCACCCTTAATGCTCCCTCTTGATTTCATGTACTCTGGCATATACATTAAACCTACTGAGACAAGTTTGTGTCACCAAAGGCCCTTTAGTGTGGTTCAATCCACTGAAGCTTGGTAAACCTATGTAGTGTCACATCCTTAATGAAAACTGGCTCTCCCTTTCCCAACAACTACTGGCTGTCAATAGTTACTCAGCTCAGGTTGGGATTTTTCAAATACATCCCCATTTCTATGCTCGGATATTGTCTGGCTTCTGGAAACCTGGGTCTTGTGCATGCTGTCAGCATTGCTGAGAATTCATATGAGTAATTATCCAGCTATCTGGAAAACTGTTTCCTTGAGGTCATTCACCACATCTCGCTCTTACAATTTTCCTAATACTTGAGCCTTGAGTGAACTGTTTGATATAGGCGTCCTACTAAAGGATAAGTACCATGAAGTCTCTTATTCTTTGCACTTTGATCAATTGTGGGTTTCTGCTTTAATCACTGTCTGCTGAATGAGGAAACTTCTCTGGTGAGAGTCGAGAGCTGCATTGATATTTTTTCTGCACCCGTTCTGTGATGTTCTCCGAGATTTAGGTGTAGACGTTGCATTGCATATGTGTCACTTAAAGCTGGACACCTCACAGACATGTATTCCCTATGTTTGACTAGTTGTGGAACTTTGTAATATTCTCCAGGTATTGTAAAAGAAGCTTCTTGGATGAATGGTGAGAGGTACACTTGTCAGGCTTGTCTGGTGCTCTACAACAGCTTTTCCTATCCTAGTCCCAGAGCAGGAGGATAGTGACTTGATTGAATAGGGTAAATGGGTGCTCAGGACCAGCCCAAATCTGGCCTAGTCCTGGAGCTCTCACTTTACCCCTTGCCAAACAAGTGGAGAAAGGAGATGTATCTTCTTTGTGCAGCTAGATAAGACTGGTAGTATATGTCTTACCAAGCAACATGGGAAATTCCTTTGGCTGAATTAGACTTTAGAGACCAGGTGCTATAGAATATGGAATGGAGGATATGCTCAGGAAATAGCAGAAGAAAGAATGTGATCCATAATCCCCTTAAACAGCTATTTTTTTGGATTTAACTTTAGAAAAGCAGGATTATGAGCTAAAAAAAATCAGCATAT
>NW_008356014.1:1973-3160 GCF_000622305.1 Nannospalax galili
TGGAACTGACTTTTAAAATTTCTTTTCAAAATTGTTTATTTAAAGTATATAAATTATAATTGATTTTTTTTATTTATGCCATATTCTTAGGACTTGCTGGATTCCCTTAGTGGTTTTTGTAATTGTTTTTCAAATTATGACTTTCTGCACAAACAGTAGTACCAGTTGCTATTTCTTTCTTCCTAGCTTCTTTGCTATTTTTATAACCTAACCTGAGCATATGAGACCAAGTACAATCAATGTTAAGTAAAAATGAAAAAATGAGCACATTTTCTAGGACTGAAAGACATTGAACAACATTTGGTATTTTAGCATTTAGTGCATCATTAGGTATAACTTATTTATTTTTAAAGATTAAATTTGGTTTTATCTTTTCATCAGCAGATGAGTGAATAGACACATAGTATTTAAGATACTACTGAAAAAAGAAATGCACCTATATCCCTTTGGAAACTCCCCATTTTATCTTGTAGCTATAATTTTTTTTTACTGGAAAGTCAAGGAAGTGTCATTTTCTTCTTATTCTGGGAGTTGTAATAAAAAAGTGCTGAATTCTGATAAAATATGCTTGTATTAGAATCAACATATGGGAGACATTCAACCAACATACTGCTTACCATTAACCAGATTTAAAAATATTAATCTAACATTGCATTAATATGATCAAGTCCCAGTTATCTTTCTTTATTATCTTTTAATATCCTTATTGAATTATCTTTGATAATATCTTGTTACAAAAATTATGACATAAAATTTTTATGTTTGACTACATGAGGACTGTAAAATATAAATTTCAGTATCAATACATTTCATTGATTTTTATGCCAGTGAAATGCTGACTTTGGAATCCAGGTAGTAGGGGAGTTGGAAATCTTGGGAACACTCAAAACAAATGAGAGTCACTTTGAAAACGCAGGCCTTGGACCCTCCCTCCATGCTGTCAACCCAGAGTAATTCTAACTGAAACCTGAACTCTGACCCACACGTAGTTATACAGCCCTAGAGCCCCACTCACTACCCAGACAATGACCTGTTCCTCCACTCAGCTTCCAGAATCACTCGAGTAACTCCTTCAGAACCCTGACCTACAGGGAGATAAGCAGCCCCAGAGCCTCAGAGCAAGCACAGATTGTGACCCTTCATTCTGAGCTACTGACTCAGGGACCACTTGCCAAACTCAAACTGAA
>NW_008356015.1:0-352 GCF_000622305.1 Nannospalax galili
GTTGGTGTGGCTGATTTTCTCTGTTCAATGGGCTAAGATCAAGGAGTCCACGGGCTCCATCCTCTTTTTTTTTTTCTATTTCTCTAGGGGAGAATTCCATTCCAGGCTCATTGGAGCTGTTGCTGAATTCAGTTTCTAGTGGTTGTGGGGCTGAGAGTCCCTTTTCCTTGCTGGCTGTCTACCAGGGGAAACTCTCCGCAGGTAGATGCCACTTGAACTCCTGACCTGGGGCTCCTTCTTCCATTTTAAAATCCAGAAACATTGGCTTGACCTCTCTCAGTCTTTTCCAACCTCAGCTCTCCACCCACCCTCTTCTGTTGAGTCTCCCTACCTTAGCAAGATGTTTTCTGTG
>NW_008356016.1:0-240 GCF_000622305.1 Nannospalax galili
AGGGGGTCATTTTAGGCAGGGTCTCCCTGTAGCCCCAGCTGGCCTGGAACTTACTGTGTAGACCATTCTGGCCTCGAACTCACAAAGATCCACCTGCCTCTGCCTCCCGAGTGCTGGGATTAAAGGCATGCGCCACCATGCTCAGCCCATAGGGACGTATCTTAACGGGGGACTTGGAGAAGGGTCCACGCAGAGAAAGTCTGCAGTGGGAAGGAGCATTACCTGTGTAAGAAGCAGAGG
>NW_008356017.1:0-501 GCF_000622305.1 Nannospalax galili
AGAAAATTCCTAGATCTAATGAATACAGTAACATTGTAGGATACAAAATCAATATTACAAAATAGCGTTCACATATACCAATGATTAATCTCAGAGAAAGGAATTATGAAAAGCATTCCATGCAAATCACCTTCAAAAACATTAAGTACCTGGGAATACACCCTAACTGAAGAAGAGAACGAACTCCGTAATGAAAACTGAAATAGACTGAATGAAGACACTGAAAAAGCAATCAATGAAGGTAGTAGATGGCGGAAAGGCCTCTATGCTTCTGGTTTGGCAGAGTCAATACTGTAAAAATAGCTATACTACCCAATTAGTCTACGGATTTAATGCGATACCTATCAAATTTCTGATATGATACTACACATATCTAGAAAAAGCAATCCAAGAATTCATATGGAACCACAAAAGATCACAAATAGCCAAAGCAAGCCTAAGGAGCTAGAACACAGCTGGAGGGATTACAGTCCTATCCTCAAATTGTTCTACAGAGCTGTA
>NW_008356018.1:0-295 GCF_000622305.1 Nannospalax galili
CTATTGTTTAAAGATTGTATCCATAGAGGAACAGGACTTGGACCTTGAATAGAGTTGTAGAGAAGAAAACTCACGACTGATGAAACAACTTATCAGATATTCTTCTAACTTGAAATAGTATCTATATAATGATTCTATGTCATAATCCATTTTATAGTTGCACTAATATTTTTTACCCTTTTATCCTTTGGAGGGCATCTTGGCAGTATTCAAGTTTTAAACATTATGACCATATATATTTATATAATTTATTTATTTTATGTATATGAGTGCTATGCCTGCATGTATGTAATTG
>NW_008356019.1:0-255 GCF_000622305.1 Nannospalax galili
TACCCCCTATTTTTTGAGAGTCTCCCTGTAGTCCCAGCTGGCCTGGGACTTAGAGCAGGCTTGCCTCGATCTCACAGAGAACCATCTGCCTCTGTCTCCTGAGTGCTGGGATTAAAGGTGTGTGCCACCATACCTGGCTCCAAATAGATTCTTTTTTTTAAAAAAAATTTATTTTTATTTTATATGTATGAATGCATTGCCTACATATATGTTGGGAGCCAAAAGGCCAGAAGAGAAACATCTTTATGGCTTTGA
>NW_008356020.1:0-208 GCF_000622305.1 Nannospalax galili
TGTTTGTGTGTGTGCATGTATGTGTGTCTGTGTGTGTGTGTCTGTGTGTCTCTGTGTGCGTGTGTGTCTGTGTGCGTATGTCTGTGTGTGTGTGTCTGTGCATGTGTCTGTGTGTGTGCTTGTGTGTCTGTGAGTCTGTGCGTGTGTTTATGTGTGTCTGTGTGTGTCTGAGTGTGTGTGTGTCTTTGTGTGTGTGCGTGTGTGTGCA
>NW_008356021.1:0-354 GCF_000622305.1 Nannospalax galili
CTTATGTCCACAGGACCGTAAGCGCTTTGCTTTCAGCCTTCCTTCCATTAATTTTAAAAAACCTATGGAAAGGTATCAGTGGAAAGTTTTACCTCAAGGTATGGCTAACAGTCCCACCTTGTGTCAAAAGTTTGTCACTACGGCCTTACAAAAAACCAGGCTTTCATGGCCATCCATGTATATCATCCACTATATGTATGACATTCTTATTACAAAAAAGATGGAGCAGCAGTATTACAGTGCTATTCACAGCTCCAATGCGACCTAGCTGCCGCAGGTCTCCAAATAACTCCAGAAAAAGTCCAACTTCAAGATCCATACTCATATTTAGGATTTTGCCTTAATGGTCCTAAT
>NW_008356022.1:0-537 GCF_000622305.1 Nannospalax galili
GCCTTGGTTTACAGAAGGGAAATTTTTTACCTATTTTAGAAACAATTACCACTTTCAGGTCATAAATCAGCAAGATTTAGTAAGAACAAGATATGCTTTGACATATGATAGAATTAGAGAATCTTAATCATCCTCCAACTATTTCATTTGTTCCAGTTTCTTAGATGGGAATACTTTTATTTTGGAATCTCTATCACTAACCATGTTTTCAGGCTTTAAACTTTTAAGACGTCACAGCAATTGTAATTATTGCACTTAGTTATTTCTTATACTAGCTATTTGATTTGGTTGTCATAGCTGGAATTTGGAGACATGTGTAAATAATAAAGAGATGAAGTAGCTCCCCTAAAATTGAATCCAACTGAAGCTATAAATGAAATATTGGTGTTCTTAATCCAGGCATTTTCTATTTTCATGACATTCTGTAATTCTTTAAC
Source organism: Nannospalax galili (assembly GCF_000622305.1). Taxonomy (NCBI): domain Eukaryota; kingdom Metazoa; phylum Chordata; class Mammalia; order Rodentia; family Spalacidae; genus Nannospalax; species Nannospalax galili. The sequence continues at coordinate 438 of NW_008356022.1, forward strand.
AACCTGATATAGTCACAGAGTAGCTTGTGAGTCATAGTTCATATTTTTTTTCTACTTTTAAAATCTTATAATTTCTCTGTGTGGTAATTCTCTTGAGTTT
>NW_008356022.1:1786-2582 GCF_000622305.1 Nannospalax galili
AACAAAATCAAAACTCCTATTTATGTGGGAGCTACTTAATGTGCATGTCTTTCCCTTTCCTACCCTCTCTATACTCTCATAATCAGGGAAACAAGCCTGCCCAGGGCAATAGAGTAGAAACCAAAGCCGAGAGCTCTGGATTTCTAAACTTGATTAGTTTCTGCAATTTTTATTTCCTCATACACATACTGTCTTTAAATTGAAATCTGTGCATGTTTGATATGAAATTCATTTACTTAACAAGTGATGAAAGAGAGCACTAATTTAAATGAAGGATGAAAAACAGATCAAATAACTCCACATTTCAACCATTCTTGTCTTTTTTAAATAAACCCATCAGTCACAGGACTCTACCAAGAATGGTGTTTTTAAAATTCCCAATGGTCAATCAAGAAAATTGCTTCAATTTTTACTAGGATTTTAGTTTGACCATTTTGTTTCACAAATTGTTACAATATGATTATTAGACAAATTAAAGATAAAATGTAGCACGGAGGTGGTGTTCCACAAGTCATTCTTTTGTCACCTCCTTAAGTGAATATCATGCCTTATGGGAAGAAAGTCCTTTAAAAAACACTAAGGCCAAATAGCTTTTGCAAGAGTTATAAAGTGGATGAAATTAAAATCATATGTAATTTTTAATACAGAATATTTTACAGACACAAAATGTTCTACATTTATCCACTGATGTAAAAGGTTTAGTCCTTTACTCCCTGAGGATGTAAGAGTCAAGCTATTGAAACTGTTTTTAAGTTTGTACCTTTTCATCCTGCACATGTATAGAATTGTCTTAAAT
>NW_008356023.1:0-1095 GCF_000622305.1 Nannospalax galili
AAAATGTCTATTATAGTTGAGGGAGAAAGAAAAATCTTCCATGACACAAAACCCCGAAAGAATATATCTCCATGAAACCAGCCCTTCAATGAACACATGAAGCAATACAAAGAGAGGAGAAAGTAACAACTATACACAAGGGGCAATGAAAGAAATTCAATAAAGGTATAATAGAGGAAACACAAAATTAGACAAAAAACACAAAGAGCAATCAAAATGATGGCAACCAAGACACATCTCTCAATAGTAACCTTAAATATCAATGGACTGAACTCCCCAGTCAGAAGACACAGGCTAAGTGAATGGATTAAGATAAGAAACAAAATCCACCCTTTTTGCTGCCTGCAAAAAAAAAAAACCCATCTCACCTTCAAGGACAAGCACTACCTTAAGGTGAAATTGTGGAAAAGAATATTCCGAACAAATGGCACTAAGAAACAGCAGGGGCTGCAACTTTAATATCTGACAAAATAGACTTCAAAGTAAAACTAATCAGAAGAGATAAGGAGGGTCACTTAATTCTGATCAAAGGGACAATTAATCAAGAAGCTATTACAATCCTTAATATATATGTGCCAAACTCTTGTGCCCCCAAATTCATAAAAACAACACTACGGAACGTTAAGACACAGATTAACTCCAACTCAGTAATAGTAGGGGACTTCAATACCCCACTGTCTCTATTAGACAGGTCAGCTGCACAAAAAATAAACAGATGTCTGATATAAAAATAAATCACATGGACCTAACAGACATCTTTCAAATATTCCACCCAAGCACCAAACAATAAACTTTCTCTCAGCATCCCATGGAACTTTATAAAAAAATTGATCACGTACTGGGCCACAGAACAAACCTCAACAAATACAAAAAAAATTCAAATAATTCTATGCATTCTATAGGACCACAAAGTAATAAAGCTCAAAAGGAACACTGGACAAAATGATAGGCAGTACACGAACTTGTGACAATTGAATAACACACTTCTAAACAATGAGAGGGTCAAAGGAGAAATTTAGAAAGAAATAAAAGAATTCCTGGACATCAACAAAAAGGACAACACAACACAACACAACCTCTGGGACACATTAAAAG
>NW_008356024.1:0-370 GCF_000622305.1 Nannospalax galili
AGGGTTCTTGAGTTACACGATAATTAATTAGTAGCCAATCACTGTGAAATTGTATAGATTTACTTTTACATTTATTAGTGCCAGTATGTAGAAAGGTAAGATGTTTCCTAAACCCTGTTAACTCAGCAGATCTTAGCCTCATGATACTTTGTCGTAAGCTCTGGTGGGACTTTGGCTTTGGGCTTTGTGAAGGTGGGCTTGGAGGGGCTGAGGAGATGGCTCAGTTGGTAAAATGCTTGCCACATGAACATGAATACCTGAGTTTGATCCTTAGGATTCACATATAAAAGCAGGTTGTAGTGGTATGTGCTGACAAACCCAGTGCTAGGGAGACAGAGACAGGAGGATGGCTGGGACTTGCTGGACAGCC
>NW_008356025.1:0-363 GCF_000622305.1 Nannospalax galili
AGTTGAATCTGTGCATATTTATTGTAGAAACTTGAAAAAATAAACATGTGAAAAAGAAAGTTGAGGGGCTAGAGAGATGGCTCAGTGGTTAAGAGCACTGGCTGCTCTCACAGAGGACCCAGGTTCGGTTCCCAGCACCCACAAGGCAGCTAACAACTGTCTGTAACTCCAATTCCAGGAGATCTGATGCCCTCTTCTGGCCTCCGTGGGAACTGCACAACATGGATACACTTACATACATGCCGACAATATACTCATACACATAAAATAAAAATAATAAATAACATTTTTAAAAGTTTTTTAATAACATTATTTTTTAAATTTAGAACCACCAGAACTCCATAGGAGATAACTATTATGAAC
>NW_008356027.1:0-491 GCF_000622305.1 Nannospalax galili
AAGAAAACCTAGAAAGGATGAAAGAGTTGACCCTGATAGCATCAGCAAATAAGGAAATGAGCAGGTGTCTGTCTCCCACAGTTTATAATCTCTGAGGCCTTCTGTGGGGTGCTGAGAAGGTGTGTTGTTTACAGAGTGCCAATGTCTGCAGCACAGAACAAAATATAATAGAAAAGGACACTGGATGTCAGGAGGTAACAGCCCAGTAACACATTGTTGAAAAGTTTTCTACCTCCACAAATCTGAAGTTTACGCTCTTCTCCTGATCCTATTGACTGCTCTCCTGACTTAGGCTGCCATTATTTACCACCTGACCTGACACAGTCGCCCCCTTAACTGGTCTGGCAGGCTTGTTACCTGCTTGCCTCAAATTCATGCAGACACAGTGGCCAGGTTGAGCTTTACGGTCAGGAATAAAGTTCTAATCACCACTACTGGATTTAACTCCCACCAATGGGAGCCGTTAGACAATGCTGGAGAACAACTGACAT
>NW_008356028.1:0-318 GCF_000622305.1 Nannospalax galili
ATCTAGCACTAATATAAACCTAGGGCAAAGCATGCTCTTAATAAAAGCACAGTGGGTGGTATGGAACATTATATTTAGTATATTTTAATGTGTTATTGAAATTAGTTTGATTATAATTCAAACAAGATTGTTACAATTTTAGGTGACTTAAATCTTAGAGTATGAAGTGAAAAACTAAATATGCAGTACAAAAAGTGAAATTGATCAAGATGGCATCTACAAATCTAATAAACTAAAGAAATAACAGAAGAATTGAGAAAAGAAAAGGTTACAACATATCAGAAATAGTATTTCAGGGATATATCTTAGTGGGTACAG
>NW_008356029.1:0-785 GCF_000622305.1 Nannospalax galili
TTTGTCTGAATGAATTTGCACGGGTCTTGTGCATGCTGACACCATGTTGTATGTTCATATGAGCCAGGTCCCAGGAGCTTATTAGACTCTGTTTCTTTATATTTACGCACCTCCTCCCCTGGTTCTTATAGTCTTTCTGTCTACTTTTCCTCAGTGGTCCCTAAGCCCTTGGTGGGTGTTGTTTAATATAGGAGTCCTGTCCAAAGACACACACTCTGCGGGCTCTTATTCTATAAACTTTGGCCATTTGTGGCATTTTGTGTCCGCTGCCCTCTGTTGCATGAGGGAGCTTCGTTGTTGAGAGTTGAGAGATGCACTGCCCCTTGTTCCACTATGTTCCATTAGCCTTAGATGTAGAGATTCCATTGTAGATATGTCACTTAGGATTGGGCATCTCACCAACACTTATTCTTTGTGTGTGACCAGTTGTGGAACTCTGTAATAGTCTCCCTCTGTTGCACAAGAAGGTTCTTTGATGAGTGGCAACTGGTATAATTGTCTGTAAATATAAAGATCCATATTTAGCAATTAGTAAGAAATTATGTTTGTCTAGGAGATGTGACAGACTTAGTGCTTTCTCTAAGATCTATCATCTCTCAGCCATGTGAACTTGGCTCTGTGTTCATAGTAACATATGTGAGTTCCCTCCCATTAAGTGGGCTTTACATCCAATTGGGTAAGTGATGATTACCCTCAAGATAGAAGTGCCCTTACTATACAAATACTGCTTTGTGTGCCAGGCAGTGTTGTGGTTCTTGGGCCTTAAGACTGGAGTTGAACCACAT
>NW_008356030.1:0-586 GCF_000622305.1 Nannospalax galili
ATGAAACTCTGTAACCCGGTCACTGACTTGGCAGTTTATCTTAGTATGTAGAATACTTGTATTTGCTGTAAGTACATCCTTAAAACTATTTAATAAACCACAAAAACTGCCTTTATGGTTGTTTTGTCCCACTTTTGTAAATGATGCTATCACAGCTGAGACTTTTCCTTATAGGTTTATTATTGAATATCTATTCCTTTGTACTTTGATAAGTGTTATTTTGAGAGCTGACATTGATGAAATGGAAGGTTATGAAGTCTATAAAAAAATTTGTTGTTTTTTAAGAATCCCTTGCCACATGAAAACCTTCTTTCTATGCTTTTTTTCCCCTGGTCTTTCCTGATCAGCTTCTGACTCTATAAGGAGAAAGGACCCCGATTCTGTATAATGAGAGATGAGAAGAGTAGTCTTTTGTTTTTTGTTTTAGTGGTATGTGGGAGTGGGGGGGTGGGCAGGTTATTTAAAATTCTTTTTATTTGTGTGTGTGTGGGGTGTGCATGCGTGTGTATGTGCATGAGTGTGAGTGATGTACGTGTATGAGCATGCATGCTATAGTGCTTATATGGAGGGCACAGGTCAACTTAGT
>NW_008356031.1:0-916 GCF_000622305.1 Nannospalax galili
CCTGAGGACTGACTGAATTTTATTCATTCTTTCCCTGTCTTATTTTAGCATTTCACTGCAGTTACAAACTGTGGAACAAGCAGTTCATGAATAAATGAAGATATTGGGTTGATATAGGAGATTGAAACACAATCACATAGATGGCTCATAGATATTTTACAGTTATGTTTTAATATTCTAGATGCATCTAAGTACGTTGGCAAGTCGTTCGGTTCAACAACCTGCAAATATAATAATTGGCTTTCAGAAATTTTTATAGTTATATATCCATCTTTTCCTAATTCATGGTACATCTTACAAGCTTTGAGATTAAGTTGGGAAAACTTCTGTTTTTTAAAAAAGAATGAATGGGACAATTTAGAGTTAAGGTGTGAAGCCTGAAAAATCTCTGAATTATCTATTGGTGGGAAAAATACTCTGCTACAGAAAATGCTGGCGCTTCTTGAGCAGCATGTTATTTGTTTTCTCAGCTAGGCTGCAGAGATATCTAAGCAGGAAGATAGGTTTCGGAATCACAGATTTCATGCAGTCGTGCTTGTGCTCAGCTCTGCTCAGACAAGTTGTCACTAATACTTTATTCTCCAACAGTGTGAGTTTTGATGTTTACTTTTATTTAAAAGATGAATGTCTAATATTAGTAAAATTATTTTTAAATTAATTGAGCCTGTGTTAAATAAATGATATTAAGAGAAAGACAATTTTTTCTTGAAGATGGATAGATGATAATCATGAGAAAATGAAATGATAACATATTTTGTCAAAATCAACCACCAGAAAAAATAGTTTAAAATCAGCTGTTTAATACTTGATAAATTTTGGTAAAAGAATATGTAAGTAAAGTTGGTTTGCTATTTTGTATCCATGAAAAATTTGTATAAATTATTTGTTTTCATTTATGTAGGATTTATTCATACTA
>NW_008356032.1:0-380 GCF_000622305.1 Nannospalax galili
GTACACACCGGTAATCTAAGCACTTGAAGGCAGAGGCAGAAGAACTGGAAGCTCAAGGTCCTCATATGTATATCCATATCCTCAGCTACATAATGAATCTGAGATCAGCCTACAATGTGTGGATGCTGTCTCTAAAAGTAAAAGTAAAGAAATGGGGTCTGGAGAGATGGCTCAGCAGTTAAGAGCACTGGCTGCTCTAGCAAAGGACCTGAGTTTGGTTCCCACCACCCACATGGCAGCAAACAACCCTCTGTAACTCTAGTTCTGGGGAATTCAACACCCTCTTCTGGCCTCCAGGGGCATTGCACTCATGGGTGCACTTACATACGTGCAGTCAACAAACACATAACCTAAAAATAAATCAATCAAAAAATTTTAAT
>NW_008356033.1:0-315 GCF_000622305.1 Nannospalax galili
TCCTGGGGCACCTCTAGCAGGGGCCTCCTGCCTGGTTCCTCTGCAGGGGCGGCTGATGGTTCATTCGCAGCCTCTCAGGGCCTGGAACACCGGGGCGACAGCGGGTACAGGCATCTGGAGGATGAGGCCGCCGTCCAGATTCCCATGTGACCCTGGGCTCCACACACGAGACGATCCACAGAGAGCACCGAGGTTGATCTGGCTCAGAACCTGCTGGGCTCAGCCAGACTCCCATAAGCTCCCAGGGCTGCAGGAAGCCGCCTCTGGAACACAAAGGAGGCCTGGGTTTCCCTGCACCCTGCACGTCCTCCCCAC
>NW_008356034.1:0-270 GCF_000622305.1 Nannospalax galili
AGACTCCTACCACAGTTTACTCCTCTGTGTACAGGCAGGGTATCTTTTCTGTATGCCAATTCTTACTACAAGAAAGAAGACGTCTAGGGAAAAAAGACAAAACCAGCACTACTCTAAGCTTGAATGAAATAATAGCAATTACTTAACTATGTTTTTCTTTAAGTAGAGATAAATAACCAAATTCTATATCCCACCTCCAGTTTTGAGTTGGGACTATCACAGAGTCTAACTGAAGTCAATTTTCCTGTTTACTATGAACTGACTAAAATT
>NW_008356035.1:0-518 GCF_000622305.1 Nannospalax galili
AATAATAATGATGATAATAATCTACAATATCAAATACTGAAGCAAAGTCTAATGAATGTGAGGATTAAGACAAAATTGTTTCAGGATATATGTTTGTATGCTGGAAGCATCAGTCGTCAGCTTGACACTCCTGGGAAGAAGGAGCCTCAATTAGGGAATTACTTCCATTGGACTGGCCTGTGGACTCATCTGTGGGGCATTTTCTGGACTGTTGAGTGATGTGGGCGATCCCAGCCACTGTGGGTGGTTCCACCTCTTGACAGGTTATGCTGTGTTATATAAGAAAGCAGGCTGAGCACAGGCCTGGGGAGCAAGCCAACGCTGTGCTTCAGTAGTTCCTGCATGAAGGCTCATTCCCTGAGTTCCTGCCCTGTCCTCCCTCAGTAGTAATGGACTGTGATGCAGGAGATAAGACAAAATAAACCCTTTCCTCTCCAGGTTGGCTTGGTCAGGATTTTTTTTTTCTTGGTGTTCACTTTTAATATTTACACATTGTATATTTTAAATTATTTATACTA
>NW_008356036.1:0-323 GCF_000622305.1 Nannospalax galili
TCTTGCCTGACATGTCAGTATTGCAGCATGCAGAGTTCACAACTGGGAACAACCCTTGATGACTTCCTCTCTCAGAGCAGCCTTTTGACACGATAATTTCTAGCCAGCAAAGAAGATTCTAGCTCAGTTCTAGCTTGATTTCCCTGGGCCCTTTACCTAAAGTCCATTGTGTCTTCTCCAATAGGGTCTTACCATGCAGCTCTGGTAGGCAACCAAGAGCAATGACAATAGAGGCTTTTGTTTGAAGAGCCCATAGGGAATAAATTTTACTTCCCATTCAAGATATTGAAACTCTTCTTATAATTATATTTTAGTTTATACTG
>NW_008356037.1:0-692 GCF_000622305.1 Nannospalax galili
TGCCTTGGGATAAAAGCCCAGGAAATCCTTGTTGCCCCCTAAGATGCTGTAAAAAGGTAGGGGCTTTTCTTTCTTTAAGGAGCTTACCAGTCTGAATACTGTCAGAAAGCAATGGCCATGAGTTCCTTGAATTAAGCTGCTTTTTGGTTTCTCCACATCTGCCCCAGTCTGTGAAAACATTGAAGGCTTTTGCTAAGGAATCCCTCCCGGGATTTGACGAGTGCTGCTGCTGGGAGGTGCTGTAGCACTGGGGGTGGGTGGTTTCCTGGCCACCCACAAAACTGAAGGGGTGGGGGCCACTCCCCAAGCCATCTTCCACTGGGCCTTTTCAGCTGTCCTAGAGCCAGTTGTGGAGCACAGCCAAAGGTCTTTTGTTTTTCTTTTTTAATGCACATGGCGGCCAAGCTTGCCAGTCGCCAGCCGGGGATCGGTCCCTGCCTGGCTTTCCCATGAGCCCCTGACTGCTTTGAACCTCTGAAGAATACTTCCACACTGCTGAGGAGTACATGATCAGTGCCTGACTGTCCTTAAGATACACCCTCAGCAGGTGAGGGGGGAGTTCTAGGTGCCTTTATAAGCTTTGGAACACTTGCAGTAAGTGAGTCTCTGTATCTAAGACTCCCCTTTGTATCTGAGTGTCTCTGGGTAATGGGAGTGGCATGGGCTGGTGAACAGCATGCTTACTCATCCCC
>NW_008356038.1:0-263 GCF_000622305.1 Nannospalax galili
CCAAAGATGAGGGTTCCCATCCAGGTGGTCAGAGTCCCGCTGACTAACGCCTGCTCAATAAAAAACGGTAAAAGTGGCATCAAGCTCACTCTTCTTGGGTAACTAAGGACCCAACTTCCGGGGTGTTCGGCGGTGTTGGTGCACCTCTAGCCCTGACAGACATCATTCGTCGTGAACAAAGTGTAACGGCCTCAGCGCCTCGAGCCCATTCCCAGCCACTAAGCTTCCGACCAGCAAAAGTTGCGCATGCACGTAGTTGGCGG
>NW_008356039.1:0-1199 GCF_000622305.1 Nannospalax galili
AAATGTGCTGAGATGCACTCATAGCTATTTTGAAATATGTTCAGCCCACAGGCTACAGGCTAATCACGTGTGTTACTAAAACATTTATTGATGCCCTCTATAGACTCACTGCGAATGCCCCCTTTGGATGATCAGTCTATGCCCAATCCTATGGAATGCCTTGATGTGGCAGACGGCGATCAGTCCTGCATCTTGTCGCATTTCTGCAGCTCCTGTGAGTCATCCATTGGACTCCTACCCACGCACATACTACACACACGTCTGCATCTCTTTCTTGTGATTCGAGCTTTGCCAAAAAAATAATGCATTTCCAGGCTGGCTCATTCCATTCTCACTAGATACTTAAAGCCGAAATTCTATCCCATCTGTCAAGCATTTCTGATTTGCAGTTTGCTGAACCTGTCAATATGAAACCTAAGAATATAGAGTTTTGTGGGTGTGCATATGGAACTACCACAGTAATTTTTTTAATATGTTTTCTCTCCTCGACTTGGCTACTTCTTGTTATCAATTCATCAAGGCTACCGTAGAACGTTGTTCAGATGACCAATGTCAGGTAATGTGTTCTAAATAGACTGCAGTGTAAACAGTATCCTTAAATTGTTTATAGTGCTCACGCCCTATGGCTTGTTTGTTTGCTTGCTTTTTGTATTTCCTTTGTTACCGCTTTTAGAATCATGGGGTTCATTTGGTTACTTGATCAAAGTTTAGCTCTTCTTTCTCCTCCACATTGTAAGCAGTGTGATGTATGAATTTCCTACTAGTTGTGTTTCTTAGTGGATTTACTGATGCTGATAAAGACTGAATTTCTCTCCTCTTACTTATTTTCTCATTCACAGTAACATTTCCATTTTGTCCCTTAATGTTTAAAATTAGAGTTTTGTAGGAAACCAGGATGGCATGCCCTAGGGCGAGATGAGCCTAAAACTTTCAAGTCCAGTCTAGTTTCTCTGTTAAAGGGAGCGGCACTGAAAACAGAGGCTCTGAGCTATCCTTATGTTGCAGGACACTGCAAGATTAGCAGGACAAAGTAGCTTGGTCCAAAGTTTAGACTCTTTGCTCTGAGGGAGAGAATCCTGGTCAACAGCCCTTAGTCTGCCTCCTTGTCTGGAACAGGTGACTCTGCTATCACTAAAAGAAAAGGCCAGGTTAAAGGTTCAGTCCTGGGCTAAAAGCTAAAAGTTTACTATGCTTCTAGC
>NW_008356040.1:0-751 GCF_000622305.1 Nannospalax galili
CAGTGCAAGGAGCCACAAACAGCAGTGCTAAAATCACTCCTTAGTACTCGGAGACTGAAAGTTAAACCAAAAGATATTGAAATTTTCTGTGATGAAGCCACTAAATTGACCCCTTGGGTCTCTCCTGAGAATATGTGGGATCCTGACCTCTGGATGCAGGTCTTTTTCTTGGCCTTAAAAAGGGAAGTAAGATCAGGAATCATTCCCCCTGCCTCATTTGTTCCAGTCCTTTTAGCCGTCATTGCCAGCCTTAAGTCCTCCTCCTATGAAGAAGTTATTTCAGCCCACAATAAGCATTTTCAGGATCAGGCCAGGGTATACTTTACCATTACTTCAACCCCCACTGACCCTGACATGGGAACCAGGCCTGAGGTCGACCCAGATGAGAAAGGGACCCCCTTGCCTCTACCTCAGACCCCGCTTTCAAAACCACAACAATTGTAGACACCACCACCCCAGTACCCCTGGAAGGAACAAAGTTCTGCCTGCTGCAATGCACCTCCTTCTCATTATACCCCCCATGGCCCACCTATCCCTTGCTGTACCTTGATAGCCATTGTCTGCCTTTCTGGTTCATGTCAGCCCAAACGCTGCACAACAGCCATGGGTGCCCACTGTTTCACAGACCTTGCACTCATCCACAAAGCCACCAACAAATCAGGTCCTGATTCCCCATATTTTGTGCAAGTTCTCTACCAACGGGCCATGCAGTTACAGACCCATTACAATTGGTATAACTTATTAAAGGCAG
>NW_008356041.1:0-313 GCF_000622305.1 Nannospalax galili
CTGAGGCTGCTGGGTCAGGGCTGGGGTGGTGGAGGGCACTTACCCTGTAGATCTTTTCAGAGGTAATAGAGATAAGATCAGGTAGCAGGGCCACCCCACTCTCCATGACGGCAATGTGGAAGAGTCCTTGGGACATGGGGGACACAACAAGAGTAGACACACTTGTGCCATCTGCTGACTCTCTAAAACTGGTGACCCGGTCAGGGTTGCCTCCCAAGTGGGCAATATTCTGCTTGACCCAGCGTAGGGCAGCCACATGGTTCAGGTAGCCCCAGTTGCCTCTGGCAAGCTGGTTTCCAGTGCTGAGACATGA
>NW_008356042.1:0-858 GCF_000622305.1 Nannospalax galili
CGTCTCTGTTTCCTTATGCTCATGCACCCACCCTGGCTCTTAAAATCTTTCTGGCCCCTCTTCTGGTATGGACCCTGAGCCCTGGGTGGGTGAGGTTTAGTATAAGAGTCCTATCCAGGGACACACACTCTGCAGTTTCTTATTCTCTAAAATTTAGCCAGCCATGGCCTTCTGTGTGCATCACGCTCTCTCCTATGTGAAAGCTTCGATGGTGAGAGTTGAGGGATGTATTTCTATTCTCTCTGCCCCCTGTTCCGCTACGATTCAGGAGCTTTAGGCGTAGAGGTCCCACTGTAGATGTGTCGCTAGGGCTGGGCATCTCTCAGGCGTATATTCTCTGTGTGTGACCAGTTATGGAACTGTGTAATAGCCTCCATCTATTGCAAAAAGAAGCTTCTTTGATTAGTGATGTACGTTACATTTGTCTGTAAATATAAGGATCCATATTTAGCATACAGTAGGAAATGGCATTCATGTTAAGGTAGCTGAGCTTAGTGATTACAGGAGAAATCACCCAGCCTGATAAGTTGAAAATTTTATTTGCTGAGCTCTGACCTTCAACACAGAAGCTTCTGCAGTAGCATTTAGCACACAACTTAGTCATGCTCACCCCACCCCCCGACACAAAGTCCTGTCCCATGAATTAGTGAGATGCACCTCTGATTGGCAGACCAGGGGGTCATAAGCAGGTTCTGTTGTAAAGGGCTATGTTTCAAAAGCCCAGATTTTGTGTTCTTTTTTCTGCAGTCCAATATAGTGAATAAGTTGCCTAAAGATTCAATTGTTTTGGCCATGTTTATACATGCCAGCAGTAAAATAAAAATCACTAAAAGCCAAACCAAGTTCAAGGTAACAAGA
>NW_008356043.1:0-8811 GCF_000622305.1 Nannospalax galili
ACATCAAATTATACTGAATGAAAAACTCAAGGTTCAATGAAAAAGAATTGCAGTGTTATGGTCTTTTGAAGAAATCGTGCCATATTGCTTTTACATATTTCCTGTGCTCTGTGGTGGGCTTTGTACCTCTGTTGGTTTAGCTATTTCTTTGGGTTTTTTGGGGATGGTCTCTGTGCACAGGTTACATTTAGGGCTCAATTTTTCTCATATTCTGTGAGGAAAGAGAAAACCACTAGAGCATCAACATCATCAAACCTTGTAAATTATGGAAATACAAGGAAACATGATTCCTCTTTAAGTGAGTGATTCTAGACAGGCTGAACCAGCTCCAGTGGATAAACTCACACTGAGATAAGGCTGGGTACAAAATGCAGTGTGGAGAACCCTCAAAACTAAAAAGGAACCTACCATATGAACCAGTCATACCATCCCTTGGCACATACACAAAGGACTCATCCCACTGTAAAGATACCTGTACGTTCATGTTTGTTGCTGCTCTTTTCACAGTAGCTAAGAAATGGAAACAACCCAAATGTCCCTCAACTGGCAAATGGTTAATGAAAATGTGGTTCATCTACACAATGGAGATCTACTCAGCAGTAAGAAAAGATGGAATTATGAAATTTGCAGGTATATGGATGGAGCTAGAGAGTGTTATACTAAGTGAAGTAATACAAACGCAGAAAACAAGTGACGTGTGTTCTCCCTTATATGTGAGTATATGAATTCTGATGTAACACCAGGAGCCAGGAAAAGGGAAAGGATACAATGAGGTAAAGGAAATGAAACGACCTGAAAGGGGGGTAGTAGGGAACAGATGTTACCTGAGGGAGGGGAAAAAGTGGGAGTAATCAGCAGGGAGGAGGGAGGGACATGCAAGGGACCACGGTGAGGGAGGTGAGGAAAGTCAGGATAGGAAATATGGTGGTGTTGGGAGGTATTGGGGAGAGGGTGGGGATAATGGGGGCACTGTGACTAGAGAGGAAGGGAGGAGGGAAGCTGGATGGGAAAAAAAGAGATGAGTGACTTTTGGGGGGGCTAGGAAACCGAGAGGGAAAAGTGATGCCCTTGAAACCCTATGAGAAATGCACATACAGTGTCTGAACATCAGTGCGTATGTACATTTGGGGTTCTTTGGCAGGGATCGGAGGTGCAAGACAGAAGAGACCTCCCTTAGAGTGGTAGTTGGAGGTGGTACAGGACACTCCCAGAATAACACAAGATATTGCCAAACCTCTTGGTTATCTCCTGGACCTAGTAGATAAAACCCTGCTGTTGAAGAAAGGACGTACTGGGGGTACAGGTCTTGAAACAATGAAGCAGGAAGTGGCCTGAAGCTTCTACAGAATTTTGGCCATCATAAAGCTAGATGATGATGTGCAAACTGCCAAGGGAAAATAAAATTCAGTGACCCATCCCAGCCCTGAAGCCCAGTAACCGGCATGGTAAACGACCTCTATTGGTGCACTTGTGGCATTGTTAACTGGGGGGCAATAAACAGCTATCTAATGGGACTTGAAGCCCTCTCCATGGGAGGGAACTCATGGTTGGCACTCTAAACTCAGCCAAATACACATGGCAGGAGACAATGTAGACCCTGGAGCAAGCCCTATCTCTTTCATATTTTGACAGCAGAAACATTACAATATACTAAATATAGATCCTTACATTTTCAAACAAGCATGCCATACAACACTCACCATAGAAGCTTCTTTTTTAACAGACAGAGACTATTGCAGAGTTGCACATCTGGTCAGGCACAGAGAACATATGCCTGGGAGATGCCCAGTACTAGGTGACACATCTACAGTCGAATCTCTACAACGAAGGCTCATGGAACATATTGGAATAAGGGCTGAGAGAGAGCTAATGCATCCCTCAACACTCACCAGTGAGGCGTGCTTGTAAAGCAGAACGTGATGCACACAGGAGGCCACAACTGGCCAAATTTTGGGGGAATAATAGACAGTAGCGTGTAGGATGGGACTCCTATATGGAACCTCACCCACCCATGGCTCAGGGGGGCCAATATAAGAGGGGATAGAAAGATTGTAAGAGCCATGGCTGACTGGCTCATGAACACAGAGAGGTGGAGGCTTCCAGGGCACTGGAGACTTTCTCCTGTGAAGCTGTGGCAGTGGTGGCATCAAGTTCTGGATCCATGTCAGCTCAATTAAACAAGGGCTCAAAGGGGAGGAGAGAAATAGGAGGCAGGCAGGCACTAGACTGAGAACTGTTTGAGACTGATCGCTGCTGGGCGAGGGAAAGTATGACTTCCATACGATCACTGGATGGGCCGACTAGACTCCAGTAGACATATTTACACTGAAAGACATTTGAGTACAAGCACCTGAATGAATAGTACTTAGAAAGTATGGCTGAGTGCATGGGTGGATGGGCATGGCAGAGGCAGGCTGGGGGAGGAGGTCTGAATTTGAGTGGGAAATATTGCATGAAATTTTAAAAGCTCAATTTCAAGAAACTTTTAACATACATGACAAAACACATGAAATCTGGTGGGCATGGAAATAGGGGGTGCAGATAGGGAAGGCATCTAAATAGGATAAAGGTATATTTTATAAATATTGAATAAAAAATCCATTGAAAAATTTGAACAAAAGATAATAAAAGAATTTCAAAGACCACATTAGTTTCTTAAAAAAATAGAAACTTAATTAAAGACAATTATTCAATCGTAATCAGAACAGAGAATATGTAATGTAGGCTATGCTGATAAGTTAGCAATTACTTAGTACGAAGTGGAATTGTACACAAATGAGACAAAGGGCGGGACGAAGGGGAAGAGAGGGAAAGATGGAGGTTCCACAGATGAAGGACAAAGAGGAGGGAGGATGCTGTGGAGGGAAAAGAGCGAGGAGAGAACAGAGCAGAAAAGAATTCATCAAAAATGAGAGAGTTCAAAATGGAAGTAGATGGCTTTCTGGAGAACGACAAAACTTGAAAGATGGCTTTACTTCAGCATGCCAAGACACTACAGAAACTGTCAGAGAGGGTGGAGAAACGTGGTACCTAAAAGACGATGGAAAATAAGGGGAAAGGATTGACCAGTGATAAAATATAAACAAAATTAAATGCATGAAGAGGAATAAAACCAATATAACACTTTATTTAAATATTGTATTACATTTAATTGTGTGCATACACACATGAATGCCACACTACATGTACATGCCATGACACATGTGTGGTGATCAGAGGACAAGTGGCTGGACTCAGTTCTGACTTTCCACATTGTATGTCCCAGGAATCAATCTCCCAGTCTCAGAAAAAAAAAGTAAAAGAAAAGGGAAAAAGAAAGAAAGAAAGAAAGAAAGAGAGAAAGAAAGAAAGAGAGAGAGAGCGCTTACGTGCATGCAATACAGGCGTACACACACAATGAAAGTAATAAATAAAATATTTTAGGTAGGGGCTGGAGCACTGACTGCTCTTGCAGAGGACCCGGGTTCGGTTCCCAGCACCCACGGACTGTCCTGGAACTCCAGTTCCAGGGGAATCCATAAGCCCTCTTCTCACCTCTGTGGCATCACAAGACACAGGTGCACCTACCTACATGCAAGCAATACACTCATACACATAAAAGTAATAAAGTATTTCTTTAAATGCTGAGTACAAAGATGTCCTAAGGTACAAAACCTCCATATCACAATCTGGAGGGATACAGTTGTGGATATCAAGTAGCCTGTTGGAGCTCCAGAGTTCTCAGTCCCCTTAGTTGTTAAAAACAGAAAGGAAGGACTAGAGGTTTCCACCAGCTGGCCACATGTTCAGGGATATCAAATTCCATGCTCAGTCTCAGTTAATGAGATCTGTTCTGAGACACTGATGGTGGAGCTCACTCTCCCTTTGTGTTTCTCTCACTGGGCCAAGTCGCCTGAAAACTTTACTTTTGGGCTTGTAGTGTCTAGTCCAACTTCTCTCCTCAACAGCCTACCAGGGCTGTCTCTACTCTGGCAGAGTCAAAACAGGATCCCTGACTTGTGGTTTTTATTATTCTCAGGTCCCCAGGGAGGCTCAGTTGTTAACAGGAGGTGTTTTCTCAGTATGGTCCCCACTCCTGTCCTCTAAGTCATATAAAGTGACAAAAATGGGATTTCCCTCCACTGCTGACTCATCTGCCACAATGTGAACAAAACTCACACTAGATTTGGGTGTGTAATGGCTGCGGGCTTGTCCTGAGCATGGGGCTGTCAGTCTCCTCCCTAGTATTATCTGCACTGTATTTCATACCAGACTTCTGCTTCCCATCACCCCACTGGGAAGCCATGCACCTGGAGCTGTGTGTGACTTGACTTTTGTCTTTTCTATGTGTCAACTGTCTTTTACTCTAAGGTTCACAGACATCCTAGACATCAGTGTATTTCTGAAATGGTTCCTCTCCTTCACTCTTTGCAATGGACGCTTCTCTTTTCCCGACTCTTCTTCACTGCCTCACAAGGTGATAGCTGATTCTGCACTCTTACAGGGAATTGGGCCCCGGGCTCTGCTAACTCTCTTATTTTCTCTCACAGTGTAGGCAGAAGGAGCTTGGATCATGTAGACATTATAGCAATAATTTTTTCCCTAGGGGTGGGGGGAACTGGGCATGTCTATCCCCCTCCTCCTTAGGTACCAATTATGAACCAAAATTTAACTCTATGAATGTTCCTGCGGAAAAACCAGTGTTCTTGGCTCACTTGTAGAGCACTGGTGAGGAGTTACTGAAATGAGTGTGGATGATCTCAAAGCAGCCTCACTGGAAAGCTGTACCCAGAAGGAAGATGTTCACCCACAGCAGCACAGAGGAGTCCCCTCCGCTAGTCCTTCCCCAGCTATATACTCCAGCTCCTCCCTGAGGCCATGTGGAATTAGGGCAGAATTACACAGAGGTGACTACTGGGAGGAGAGGCTGAAAGCTAGAGTGAGGCCCAGAACCTACCCCATCCTTCCTTTGTGATGGAACTTAAACAAGCACAGTTGTAATAATGTTTTGCAAGCAGACACACTAGACCCATGAAGATGGCAGCAGTTTGGAGGACAGTCCTACACAACACCTGATCCTCTTCTTCCAGACCTTACATTCTACCAGCCACCCCTCTTTCACAAGAATCCTTAACTCTAGGAAGGAGTGACATAGTTATGTGACTACTCTTCTCCATCTCTAGCAGTGTACAGGACTCATTTGCCACCCCCCCATGAACTCCTCCATCTCCAGAAAGTATCTGCTGGTGAGTCTCAGGATGACTCGCCTACTAAAGAACCTAAGTGAGGCGATGCGGGGAAATAGAAAATACTGAAAAGTGCACTGTCACCAATAACAACCTGTGGTTGTAAACAAAAACATTGGGAAGCATTTAACAAAGCAATAGCTGCTATGTCTCCACAGTGGCCCATGGCTTCCCTGGCCATGGAGTTTGTCTGAGTTTCCAGTATCAGATGTGAGCTGCTCCCTGTAGAGCAGGCCTTACCTCCCATCAGAAGGCGGTTTCTAAATAGTCACTTTTGTCACTACTGTCCTAGCTGACACATTTTTCCTGACACTTCCAGCATGACGCATGAAGATCCAAAGTTGAGTGGGATTTGTGGCCTTAATTCACCCCAGCACCTTTAGAAGCACCTTCTGAATCTCTAAGAGCTGGCACACAGGGAGGGAGCACTCCCATCTCAGGCCTCCCCTTATTTCTCCAGGTCCTGCTACCATTTTGTTCAATGTCTTCAGCAATGGAGTCATACCACCTGGCTCCACACTGCAGCCAACAGCAATGGCAACATCCTTTCAGCTCTTAGGAGATTCTAGGGCCTCTGCAGCCAACAACTATTAGAGAGACAACCCAGTTCTAGCACTGGGATTCTCCCCATCAACAACTTCGTAGAAACACCCATTTTAACTCTTACAACACACCTTTGGTTAGTCTTTAACATTTATACACATAGACTGTGGCAAATGTCTCCCAGTCAGCTTGTAAGTATCATCTGTGCCTTACCCAACCACAGAGCTCCCAAGAATTTCAGAGGGGCACCTGGCACTCACATCCTTTGCAAATAGTTTTCCTGTCCTTGTTCACTCAGATGCACTCACATGCCTACCAAATGGGCTTCCAGATCTGCAGAATGTTCAAAAGTTAGTATTATGACTGAATATAAAAGAAATCTTTTCACTGGGGATTGGCAGGAAAATGGCACAAAGTCCTGAATGACACGGTTATGAACCCCATAACCAAGGCAGAGTTGGCCTTTGGGCTAAATTTGAAAGTCCATTGCTATCTCTTTGAAGCAAGTGTCAGGTAATTCCAGAGTGATGATTTGGGGCCGCAAGGAACGAAGGCACGCCTGGACCAAGTGTCCACACATGCCTGAATATTTTGAGAAGTAGTAATTTCTGCTGTTTAATGTGGGGAGTTTAGTTACTTTGCATGGTCCCCACTTGCAAGAATCCCTGACTGCCTCAGTATAGCAACAGCTATTGGGACTTCCACCCAAGTTCTCCTCTGACAGCCAGGACAGTGAGACTCATCACCGCCTCTGCAGCTCTGTCCCTCTTCTGATGTCTCTACTGGACTGACCTCCTTGTCTGCCCTCTGGTTAACACAGTCCTGTATTGACTCCTGGTGAGATATCGTGTACAATCTCCTCAGTTCTCTCCCTATTATCATTACCATCAGTCTCCTTCTCCACATCTAACAATTCGCCAGAGGGGCTTTGTACCAAAAATCCAAATGGAATTCTCTCTACCCTCTGGACCTCCTAGCTACAGGACGTGGCAAGTCATTGCCTCCATCTGCTCCTCAGGGTTACTCAATGTTTTTGCCGACTCTGAGACTAATGAAGTGTCAGGCATGGGTTCCACAGCAAATAACAGTGAGCCTGAAGCTGGCTGTTGTGCCATCAGCTGACCTCTGCTATGTGTCTGTTGGTCCCTCCTGTTCTCGTTTATGAAGGTCCTCTGAGAGTCTGCAGAGTCTCCTTGGGAGAATCTCCACTGTAGGTTTGTAACGTTCAAGTTCCACTGACTAATGAACATGTTTCCATGTTTCCAATTTTTACAGGCTTAGTCCTTCACTTTAATGCACTGAGTTTTGAATTTAAACAATGCTTACACTCTGAGTTTGGAATTTAAACAATGCTTACACTATTTCAACATGGTGTATCAGACTCATCTGAACATTTTAACACCAGGCCTTTGCTTTTGAGTAAATTTACCAAAGTTGCTTCGGATATGTGAAACCTCAGCATGGGAATGGATTTCCTTACGTTGCTGAGATCAGTATTTCCAGTGCTTTATTTCTTCCATATTACAGTAAAATATTTTCTATGAGAAAGTAGAAATTACAAATTTGGGGCAGAGAGGAGAGCAGAGTCTTAACAGCACCAAACAGCCAACGGCTGCATGTACTCTTTAAATTCCTCTGACTACTCAACCAGGAGGAAGAATGAAATGAATCAGCAAAAACAAAACTGAAATTTTAAAAGCACGTAGTCATTTGAGAATGGATCTGTCTTATTCTAAAGTCCGTGGCTACAATTCATGAGCTTATTCTCTGCATGTGCACAGGGCAGGGAGGACTGTGACAGTCACACAAGTTAGCTTTCTTCTTCGGACATGATTGTCCTCAGGGCACTTGGTCCCTCTTTAGTCGTGTGCTGGTCTCAGGCCAAGCACAGAGCAGTTTAGAGTGGACCTGGAGAACTTTCAAGGAGACACTTGAGCAGATACAACATCTGTCACATGCTCTACTGAGTCATTTAAACTCTTCCTCATGCAAAGTCCCAGAGCATCTGTTATGCTGCTCCCCGACAACCAACACATGACGGCAGATGGGCCAAACCAAGCAGGGTTTTTGTTAAGGGCTGTATCACTGTGGGAGGATCATGTGTAGCTTGCATACAGTAATAAACTCCAAAGTCCTCAGGTTCTACTCTGCTGATTTTGAGTGTGAAATCTGTCCCTGACCCACTGCCACTGAACCTCTGTGGGACCCCATTTTCTCGCTTAGAAACCTCATAGATCAGGAGCCATGGAGCCTGGCCTGGTTTCTGTTGGTACCAGTACAAGTACGTGTATCCATCATTATCTAAGAGGCTCTGGCTAGACCTGCAGGAGATGGAGGCCGACTCTCCAGGGGCAACAGACAAGGAGAGTGGAGTCTGTGTCATCACAATGTCTCCACAGGATCCTAAAATGATGAGAGAAGTGTCAGGTTATGAATAAGTATAATGAGACTTTTGTATTTCTTTATTAGTTCCTGGTAGTCATGTTTTATCCTGGTCTAACAAAATTCAATGCATAAAAAAATGTTGCCAAAGCACAGTGGCCATGGGGTTCTCTATGCTATTTCTGTCCACCAGTACCAGAGTCTTAAGCAGAGTACAGGTCCTTGTTCCTTCTGAAATCTTCCTCTCCCTCACAGATGTAAACTTCCCAGGCTCATCCTGAAGGATAAGGTCTGCACACCTCACAGTAAACATGGGCATCATAGATGTCTAGAGTGCACATTCCCACCTCCTTCTCCGTCCTCATCTCCATCTATCCTTACCAGGGATCCAGAGCATAACCAGTCCCAGGAGCTGAGCAGGGCACCTCATTCTGAGAAGCTGACTGAGGCGTCCCAGGCAGTCAAGGCAAGAACACAGCTGAGCTTTTATCTTCCACATGCAGAGCTGAGAGTGATATGCAAATTCCCCAGTGGGTGTAACAGTGTGTGAAGAGCCAAGTGAACATAAGCACTGTTCTTGGGAGAAAAGTGACAAACATGTGCTCTTGTTTGGAGGAAGCCCAGGGCAGTCTGTAGGGCCTGCAACAGTGGGCAGAGGGCT
>NW_008356043.1:8847-12165 GCF_000622305.1 Nannospalax galili
GCCACACTTGCACACCGTAGAGACCCTGAAACGTAGATGTGAACCCAGAAGCAAATCAGTGAGGGGAAAAACTGCTGTTTGTCTTCCTCACAGTCAGTCTGAAGGGCAGAACCTCCCCACCACAAGTAGCAATGCTTAATTACTGTATCCTCTCACAGCCTTCTTGTGAATTAGTACTGTCTTCCATTTGTTGTTAGCAGGGTAGCTATTTGCCTTGTTCAGTGTTAGGAGCACTCCCTCCCTGGGACTTAGTATATTTTCATAGTAATATTCAAATTCCAAGAGAATGACATTGAAAAAAATCTTTCTACTGAAAATAGGAAGTTCATGTTCTCTTCAGAAGTGAAGAAATTTGTGCTTCAGAGTGGGAATGTGAGTTCTTTGTAACATTTTAGACAATGTAAGAAACATCCCATCATTTTTCAGTACTGTGTCTATGCATAAAAATGTAATAGACTTTGTTAGGATTTGCTTCTATCCAGTGGTCTGGAATGAACAAGAAATTTTACATATTTGTGGTATGGTGAGGTCACGGCTGTAGCTGTCCCGTGTACCCTGGGACAGGCTGTGCTTGCCTCCAGCGTGCTATCTTTGTAGGCAGCTAAAATGCCTGCTTGGTCACATGAGCTCTGGGGGTCCAAACTTGAGTCCTGAAGCTTCTGTGTCAACAGCGTTGCCCACTAAGCTGCCTCTCTGGGTCTTTTTGCTGTTTCTAAGTGGTGATTTGAGAAATTATTTATTTCAATGTTTTCTTTTGTTTTTTTTTTACAATTTTTCTTATTCTTGACAATTCTGCTGTTTCTAAGTGGTGATTTGAGAAATTATTTATTTCAGTGTTTTTTTTTTTAATTTTTCTTATTCTTGACCGTTTTCTCCATGTACACAATGAACTATGGACCTACCCCTCCCTCATTTCCACTCCAATTTCTCACTATTTTCCCCACATAGAATGTCCTAATTACATGTCTTCCCTTTTTGTAATTTATAAACCACAGTAAGTCCAATTCGTGCTGCCCACATGTGCATGGGTATTGGGGCAGTACTACACTGGAGCATGGGAAAAGACCAGTACCACACCCTGAGAAAAGAATGATTCTCCCTCCCCAGCAGCTCCAGTAGCTCCTCACCATGGGGATGGGCCTGGAGATCACTCTACCATCTATGGATGAGTTTTCACTGGCTTCATCTTGTGCAGCTAACTACAAATGCTGTCAGTTCAAAAGTGAGACAGCCCTGTCATGTCCAGAAGACAGTCTTGTCCAGTAGAGCCAGGCTGTACCAGAGTTTATTCCTTTTACTTCCTGCTGTATATGAGAACATCAGGCTCTATCATAACCATCCAGGCACTGGTAACATCTGCAAAGAAACACTCAACTATGTAAAACCTTACAACATAGGTGACAGCAAGAGCAATGTGTACAGATCATGTGACTCCAATAGCTCTAGTTTACTGTTCATGTGAGGACCAGACAAAGCAACAACAGTCAAAGTACGGACATCACAACGCAAGGTGAACTGTTGAACAATTTATCTATTATTATCACTGGGCTTGTGTGTGAATGATGTGGAGGACTCCAGGTGCATGGGCCCTACCTGTGGTGATCAGAGGACAATTTTGGAGTCACTTCTGCCCTTCCACGTTTACGTGGGTTCCAGAGATAGAACTCAGGTCATTATGCTGCTACGTAGGTGCCTTTACCTGCTGAGCCACGTCATGGGTCCCACAATATCAAATTTTAGATACTCAAACACTTATAAACATATAAAAAAACCTTTGTTTTGTTTAAAAAATCAAGACATGAAGGCATTGTATTGAGGTCCTGATTGCAAGCCCCAAATCAAGGTTCGTTATTGCAGAACCCCAAATAGTAAAAAATTCTAACCTTAACCCAGAGCTTTCAGAAAGTTTACTAGGGACCAAAATCAATCTTATTTGAAAGCTTCTAAGGAGTAAGTAAAATCAAGAACAAAATATACAGAAAAATGACTTGCAGAATATGGAACATTAAAGATGAATGGAAAAACACCACTTAGAAAGAAGAGAGGGGATGGAGAGATGACGCAGCTGCTAAGAGGACTGCTAAGAAGAACTGTTTTGAATCCTCGCACTCACATGGTGGCTACCAAATGTCTGTTACTCCAGTACACACGCTGACATACAACCCGGCATAACATATTCATACACATAAATTTAAAATTTTAAAATTTTTTATCAAAGTCTTGTGTATTTCATATAGAACTTATCTTAATCATCTTTATACCTCCTTCCCCACTAATTTTTTTTAAAAATTAAAAGAACAGAAAAAACAAAATAAAAGAATGAAATCCATCTCTCTTACACCTTCCAGAGCGTTTCCAAAGCTGCTGCAGGAAAGAGAAATCCAGAAGAGTTTGTTGGCCCATTGTGTTAAGGAAGAAGCAAAACTGATCCAGATGAGCGAGGCCAGAGGAAGAATGGACAGAGCTGTACAGAGAGAGTCCAGCATCCATACCGAGAGGATCTCAGTTTTCAACAGAGAGCTTTCACTGCAGGAAGGAGAGAGCCCAGAGTAACTACTGAATGTCTCTCTCAGTGCTCAGTACAGAAGTGTTCACAGCATGAACATGGAGAATCTATCTGTTCAAGCCTGAAGAAAGAAAACCTGAAGGATAAAAAGAAAACTTCATTCTCCTCCTTTTTTACCAAGAGAGAAGGATGGGAAAACCTGATGGATTTGCAGTGCTCCTGGAACTTGAGTTTTATGACTTGGAAGGTTTCCATGCAGGTCTTCTCTCACCATACCACGGGGGAAATAGAACAATGAACAACAACGTGGGTAATAGCGGTGATATTCTGCATGTGAATTGGATGTGATTCTCAGGTACAGTTCCATGCCCACTCTACATAAAAACAATTATTACAGCCTTCTGAACTGCTCACAATCAGGCTGAAGGCAGAGAATCTAGAAACAGTTCAGCAATGGCGCTGCTGATGCGGCCGTGAAAGAAGTTGCTGCTGCCTGGGGCTCCGCACTCAGCTCCTTCTCTAGCGCGCACAGCTGCTCCTCTCGTCCCTGAACACAGAGGACAGCAGCCTGCAGCAGGTGACAGCGCCTGCCTTCCCTGTGTTGGTCACGTCCTCATTTCTCATTGTAAAGAATTTAAATTTCTCTTTATTCTGGTCAGTCTATGACTTAATGAGGTTTTTTTAAGAGAGGGACAAAGAACTAGGACAGTAAAGCATAAACTCACATTTTAGTTACTATGATTAGAAGTGGAAGTTGAACTGATGAGGATAATGGATCAACTTCACAAAGAAAAAAATTAAATCAATGTAAA
>NW_008356043.1:12179-14654 GCF_000622305.1 Nannospalax galili
ACACAAAGAAAAAAATTAAATCAGTGTAAAACAGAAAGCTAAAGAAGATTATGCTATGAAGCTAATACTTATTTAGGAGAGAGGTAAAATTAGTAATTAAAGGAAATAAAGGAAGGAGACAGAGAGGGGGATCAAAGAAACAAAGCGAGTTGAATGGATGAAAGGAGAAAGAACAGTGGAGGGTGGTGGTTTGAATCAGAGCGTCCCCCACAGGCTCCGAGTATTTGGACACTTTGTCCTCATTGGTGGTGACTTAGGAGGATTTAGGAGCTGTGGCCTTGCTAGAGGCAGCACCCCACTGGGGCAGATGTTAAGAGTCCTTAGGTCTTGCGGGATTTCCTGTCTCTCTGCCCTGGGCCTGACTGAAGATGTGGAGCGGAGACTCCTGCTCCAGCTGCCTTCTGCCTCCAGCCTCGCTCTCCACTGTGGGCTTTAATCCCCCTGGAACTGTAAACCAAGTAAACAGCAGCAGAAAAATAACTAATAAAGGAGAATGAGCAGAGGAAAGAGCAGATGATTAGAAAAGATATGAAGAGGAATAAAAATTAAGATCTTTTCCAATAATGAAAAAGGTACAAAAAGGAAAATACACAAAGAAGAACAAGATTCAAATGATCACATTTTATTTGAACTCTGAGAAAGTAAAACACTGCAACAGAGGTAAGAAGATGAAAGTGAACAGAACGTCAGTAAGGAAGGGTTGGAGCAGCTCCTTCCTGGATTCTTGAAATTGGCTATGTCAGTTCTGGGCACAGGGAGGGCGGGGCAGGTGAGCATGTGGACTCCTCCTTGTCCTGTGGCTTATGCTAGTGTTCAGTTTGTATTAGATACAATTCTCCAGTTCCTCCAGTACTGTCTCCATTTGCAGCTTCTCTTATTTCCATACCAGGGGCCTGTGTCGCCCACACTTAGTTTGCACTTTGTGGGCTGGGCAATTTCATTATCTCCAGGACCCCAACTCCCCAGATTGAACCAGCTGGAAGGCTGAGCAACAGAGGGTGTTTGAAATGTGTTGCTTGTTTATGAAGCAATCACAGTTTGGAAATTTAGAGGCAGAGAACATGTCTCTGTACTTCCAAGACCTCCTAAGTATTCATCATCCTGTTGGGAACAGAGCTATAGGTAGAGTAGACTGCTCTCCTTCATCCAGAGCTCTCAGGGGTGAGGGCAGGGAAGGGCAGTCAGGTGGTGTCAGAGGCCATTTCATCTGCTGACCTCAGGTTCAGGCTATCAAACTCCAAAATTATTCTCCAAAGATTAGATCTGTTCCCAGCCACTAAAACTCAGGCTCTCTTTCCAATTGCACTTCATTGCCTTGGAAGAACCTCATGATGCCTTCACTATTAGCTTCCCAACCTTGGCCCAGCTGCTCCCACACTTGCTTCCCACATGGGACCAGGGTAGATCAAATTTAGGCTCCTTGAGTAATTTTTTCTATTCTTGGGCCTCTAGAATAGTGTTTTGTTGGTTTTTAGACAATCATTTATTGATTGTGTGTGTGTGTGTGTGTGTGTGTGTATGTGTATGTGTTAACACATGTCTGTGAGTGGCAAGACATCTGAGGGTTTTGATTCTTTCCTTCCACCATGTGGGTTCCAGGTGGTCAAACACATTATTAGGCTTGGTGCCCAGCAACTGCCCCCTAAGTCATCTGGAGTGACATGATAGGATTTTTCTCCACTGATGACCCATCTACCACAGGAACAAGACTAGGATACGACTCCATGTGTGCTTTTTTCCAGAGCTCCCTGAATTACATTAAGAAGAGGCTTCTGCATCCCATCTCCCTGCTAGGGATTCATGCAACTGCAAGTGTGTTTGGCTCGGCTCACTTCTTCTAGATATTACGGGTCATTTTCCCTGCACTTCTCAGGCATGCTAGTAGAAACTGTGGATTTCTGAAACTCTTCCTTTCTTTGGAATTCAGTTTTTTATGGTTCTGATTCTGCTCTATCACAGAATCAAACTTAGACAGCTTCTAGCTGCCATCTTACAGGATGATAGTCCCAAGCTCTGGTAATTTCCCTATCCTATGACACGATGCAGACTGAAGAATCTTAGAGATATTGAACCAATCATCCCCCCATAGAGGAGTAGATGTAATGGCCAAGACATTGTAAAGACAATGAGTTTTTGGTGGAAACACAGGGGTTCCAGGAGATAAGATAAAAATCATACACAAATTCTTTAACCATTTATATAGGTTAAGATTTTACAAGTCCAACTTTCTGAGATAGACTAGCTCATGACTTTCAAGAAGATGAATAATTTCACTCTGTATTTGCAACCACCAAATGTGATGTTCGGTACAGGGAAAACCTCTCTGTACTGTTGAGATAACGCTTTCCACAAATGATGAACAATGTCTTATGCTCTAGAATATATAAAAATCAACCAAGGTACAACAAGTGTATAAATATGTCTGATGACGATAGCATCTTAGAAAATAAAGTAGGGCAAAACATTCAAGAGTTT
>NW_008356043.1:15045-18162 GCF_000622305.1 Nannospalax galili
TTATTAATACTTAGAAAATATAAATATGTCCTGAAAATCAAAAACAAACTTTCAAAAATCAAAACAATATGTTATGAAGTTTTTATAAACTTTTATAGGCAATCCTGAAAGAAGCCAAAGAGGCAGTCAGCAAATGTAAAAAGTCTTCAATATTATAAATCTCTAAGGAGATGAGAATCTAACACGACTGCAAACCGCATCACAGATATTAGTATAACAGAAGAATGACAAGTGTTTGCAGATGTGAAGAAACTGAAACTTTGTGCCGCAATTGCTAATGGTGCAATTTCTATGTTGCTACTAATAGAGAGGCTGCGGGTTTTCTACTCCTACAACATTTAAAGAATTAAAACCGGGAGCAGGAAGCACTGTGGGTGTTTGCACACTTTTTCACGCCATCATCTTTTACAATCATTGAAAGCTGGAAACAGCTCAAATGTGCTGCAGCAGAGGCAAAACTGAGTGGATAAAGAAACCATGCCGTACTGCAATGCACTGGGCAGCCAAATCATGAAGAATTTTGGTACAGGCTCATGTTCCTTAATAATCCAGGTACACCAGGAAGAGTGTAGCAGTTGGGCAATTGTGTCATCACGTGCGCATCATAAAGTACATGAACATAAGACTGGATGATAAAGCCAGACACACATCTAGACTCATACAACCTATTGTCCTGGGCCACAAGCTTATAGAGTAATTAGGTTATTGAATATTGAAGTTCACTAGTAATACAACAGTAGGTAGTTCAGTATTTTAATACATTTGTAGTGTGAAAAGACACAATAAAAGTCACTGAACAAGTTTTAAGAAAAGATTTACTGGTGCACCAATATAAAGGGAACACACGGCAGTCGGGGTGCTCAGAAGTCCAGCTCTGCTGGGTAATTGAGAGAGGGAGGAATGCGATGGTGCTGACATTTACCTGCACCACTGTCACTACAGACCTTGGAGTCTTGCATGATGCACTGCTGCTCTCTGAGTTTCTAGGCATCCCGGGATGTGACTTGCATCCTTGCAGTGATGCCTTCAACTGATCTTCTCATGAAGGTCTTAGAAGATTAGTTTCATACATCAACCTTCAATTCCCCCAGCAGCCAAAGATGAGTCACAGGTGAAGTATTTTACCAACAGCTGCTGTCACTGTGCAGTTCTCATGTGTTCACTTGCTCTCCTTCCCCACATCTTCAGATTCTTAGGGGGAAGAATCAGGGCCGGGGGGAGACACTTTTGTCTGATCTTTAGTCATTAAGTTCCATTAAGAAGTATGTCTGGGCTTTCTGAGTTTTACAGATGTTCCTTTCCATTTTATCAGAAAGACTAGAATTCAGAGAACGCCCAGTCTATTTCAACACCATGCAGCAAAACTGATCATTTTTTGGAATTGGGCCTTAGCTATTGAGTTAGTTTACTAAAGTTGGTTCTAGTGTGTGGAGCCAAGAACGGGGCAGTGTTCTCTGTCACCTCACAGACAGGACTACCGGGTGTTTTGTATCCTCCACACTAGAGAAGGAGGTTCATATGTATTTCAGTGTGCATCACCCTCATTCTCAAGTCCATGGTTACAATTGGCAATTAACTTAATCACTGCAAGTACACACGGCACGAGGATTATGCGGACCAGACTACTTAGCTGTCTTCTTCATGCCTGGTTGTCCTCAGGGTACTTGGCCCATCTTCAGTCATTTGGTGTTCTTGTCACGGCAAGGATATGGCAGTTTAGAGTGGACCTAGGGAAGACTTAAGGAGATCCCTGAGCAGGTGTCACATCTGGAACACGCTCTACTGAGACATTCAAAATTTTCCCCTTCCTTCTTCTTCCTCCTCAGAGAATCTTCTCTGCTGCATCCAGATAAGCAACACTTGCAGGTACCTGGGGCAAACCAAGCAGGGGAGGTTTTGTTAAGGGCTGTATCACTGTGGAAGGAAAATGTGTAGCTTGCATGCAGGAATAAAACTCCAAAGTCCTCAGACTCTACTCTGTTGATTTTGAGTGTGAAATCTGTCCCTGACCCACTGCCACTTAACCTCTGAGGGACCCCTCTTTCCTGATTAGAAACCCCATAGATCAGGAACCGTGGAGCCTGGCCTGGTTTCTGTTGGTACCAATACAAGTAGGTGTTTCCATCACTATGTAAGAGGCTCTGGCTAGACCTGCAGGAGATGGAGGCCGACTCTCCAGGAGCAACAGACAAGGAGAGTGGAGTCTGTGTCATCACAACGTCTCCACGGGATCCTAAAATGATGAGAGAGAAGTGCCAGGTTATGAACAAATGTAAAGAGACCTTTCAATGGTTTTTCTATATTTACTTTTTTCTGATCATATTCTGCTCCTGGCCAAAACAAACCAGTCTTTATTTTAAGAAGTTACTGGCAAAGCATAACAAGGCCTCTAGAATTCTCCTACATGATCCCTGCCCTTCACTGTCAGAGTCTTCATCAGAACACAGCTTCTTGCTCCTTCTAGAACAGCCCTCATTCTCACAGACTTAAATTTTCCAGGCCCACCCTAAAGGGCAATGTCTGCGTGCCTCACAGGCACCAGGAAGCATGGGCAGCAGTGGACCAGAGCACATCTTCCCACCCGGCTTCCTCCTCAGCTCCCTCTGTCTTTACCAGGGATCCAGAGCATTAGCAGCCAGAAGAGCTGAGCAGGGAGCCTCATTCTGAGTTGAACTGAGGAGTCTTGGTCATCAACACAATAATACAACTGAGCTTTTATCTCAGATTTGCAAGGATAAACCTCCTTGGACAGTGATATGCAAATTTCCTGGTGGGTGTAATGGGGTGTAAAAGAGCCATGTAAGTGTAAGGCCTGTTCTTGTGAACACAGGGACAAGAGTGTTTTCTGTGTTTGGAGGAACAACAGAGCAGTCCCGGTGACCTGCAGTAGTGGACAGAATCTCTGCAGTGTGGACATCTTAGTCTATGGATAAGACACTGAGATTAATCATGGAGAGAGGACTAGCCATGCAGTCAGCTTCCTTCACCTCTAGAGAAGGACCAAGTGCCTCCTGAGCTGTGGTTTTTCAGTGCTTTATCCAATAGCAGTATAGTCTCAAAGTCACTGAATTGTGGTCTCATCGGTTTTGTTACCAGGATAACTGTTTAGGGGGAAAA
>NW_008356043.1:18218-21269 GCF_000622305.1 Nannospalax galili
TGTGTGTATGTGCACTGTTTTTGTGCTTCTACGTGCTGGAGGTAAGAGAAAAACAGGTTCTTTCTTTCCACCCTGTGGCTCCTAAGAAATGAAGTCAGGTCGTCCAGCTAGGAGGCAAGTGTGATTAGATGTGGAGCCATCGCACTCGTCCTGTGTCCTATATAAAGGTAAGAGGAAAAGAACAGAGAATTGTACACTTCTAAGTCTGAGGATGCACTGAGATTCAGTTCTATAGGAGATGCAATAAACATCCTGACATCTTTCCTGCTGCATCTATGAACACAAAAAGTACAGCGATGCCAACAACTCCTATGGGGTTCTGTTTGGGACCATTGGTGACACTGTCTCTGGTGAGCGTCCTCCTCACAGGAGTGTATGGAAGATCTTTTCGATCCTCATAAATGACTATCGGCACACAGTCTCAAATCCTGTCTTCTCTGGGTGTGATGTAACCTACTTTATATAGAGCATTTCTTCACTTTGTGTTAGTCAATTTTGTTAATACAATTTTAATCACATTTGCCATGGAATCCACTATTCCAGATCAAGGATCACCTCTAATAAACCTTATTCCCTTGGTCCAGATCAGTCCTGTCTTGTTCTGTTATCATAATGTCTTTTCCTCCAAACATATTATGTTCTGTCATGTAACTGATATGCTCATGGTTAAT
This sequence comes from Nannospalax galili, assembly GCF_000622305.1. Classification (NCBI taxonomy): domain Eukaryota; kingdom Metazoa; phylum Chordata; class Mammalia; order Rodentia; family Spalacidae; genus Nannospalax; species Nannospalax galili. The sequence goes on from NW_008356043.1 coordinate 18,890, forward strand.
TTAGAAATGATATTTGAGTTCTGTCTTCCACAGAATCATATTCCCTCACATTAAGATCCTAAAGCTTTTCCTATCAAACTCACTAAGCCTAATGTCCTGGGACTATGTTGCCCTGTTGTGTAGGTTCATTTATCTTGAAAGTGGCTGTAGAACAGGTATTTATTCCATAGGCCCAAAGTCAGAATCTACTACTAAGAGACAGAACGCAGTTATATGTGAGTTCACATGCTTACATATGTGTGTATGAGACTTTTTTTTTTGTTGTAGAGAAGCCGAGATGAACGAAGTACAACGAGGTCTTATTTACAAGCTCCAAAGCAAGACTTTCATGCCAGAACTCCAAGTAATATAAAAATTCTAACCTCAAGACTGAGTTTTAAGAAATTTAACTAGTGCCAAAAATCAAACTCTCTTTAACCCGTCCTTGTATTGACTTAAGTTCAAAACAGAACATATCATGTAATTAGTTTCAAGATATTGGGCATTAAAAAAAAAAAGGATAGAAGTCTCAGGTTGAAAAATGAAAAGCAAGGCTGAGATTCATCTCTTTTGCACCCAGAGGAGAGTTTCTGCAGCCTGGTACATAAACAAGAAATCCAGAGGAGTCCTGAGGCCCAGGGCCTCCCTGTGCTGTTCACATCTCCATTTCAGTCTCTTGAGGATTGATAAGCTTCATCATTGCAGCAGATGTGTCTACCCCTTTTATCTTGTGGCTTTCCTTCTCAATGCGCATATCCACATTCTTGAATTCCCACTTCTAAAATGTCATTTCTTATCACCTAATGCATTGGGAAACTTTTCCTTTATGAGCTATAGCTCACCTGTTCCAAAATTATGAGAAAACTACATTTCTTCATTCTAACAGCCACTTTCCCTCATGGATCACAGATTTAATGCAAGTGGGGTAGGGACATGGGTCAGTGATTAAGAGCACTGGCTGCTCTTGTGGGGAACCCGAGTTCAATTTGCAGCACCCACATGGTGGCTAACAACCAGCCATAACCCCATTTCCAGGGGAACCGACACCCTCTTCCTACATCCCTGGGCATTGCATGACATGGGTGCCCTTATATATGTGCAGGCAATACACATACACATACACATAAAATAAAAACAATTTGAAAAACAAATTTAATGCAATACGTGAACTTTAAATGTGAAAAATTTTGTTCTGAATTTATAAGACTTTGAAGTAAAAGGTGAATATAAAAGATTATTTCACACTCTGCCCCTATTGCTCATGTGGTGTTTGTGGGTTTATTTCGCTAACAAGACACTCTCTTCTGGGTTCCCAGATTGTTCCTTCAGTACAGTGCCTAGAAAGATTAAACTGCATTTCTTGGCATCCTGGTGTTTTATTCTTATATTTTATACATTTTTTTATTTTATGCACATGAGTATATTGCCTTCATGTAGGCAATGCCCACAGAGGTGGAAAGGGAATGACAAACTCCCTGGAACTATTACAGATTGTTGTTACCCATCATTGTGTTCTGGGAACTGAATCTGGGTCCTCTGCAAGGGCAGCCAGTGCTCTTAACCACTATTCTATCTCTCCAGGCCTGATACAATGTATAATCAGAATGTCAAATTCATTCAATTGAGAAACACTTGGGTAATTAATAAAGCACTCTTCTATAACAGTATTTGTAGAAACAATCATGACAGTTCTGACCTATGAATGGATTAACACTTTGATGGATTCATGATTTGGTAAAACTGGCAGTTGAAGACAAGTGACAGGCATGGGCCTGGTTGGAGGAATGGAGCGGAGCACATCTTTCTAGGTTATTTCTTGTCCTGACTCTTCCTGTATTTTTTTTCTCTGCTTCTCAGCCATCATGAGATGAACTGCTCCACATGTTCCTGATGCCAGGATGATCTGTCCAAGTTCATGAGGCCAAGAAAACATGGACTGAAACTTCTGAAAACTTGAGCTAAAAATGCCCATCCTCTTTTAGGTCGTTTTCTTAGAAATTATTGTCACAGTACTCAGAACAAAATAAAACATTTATTGCGAACATAATGGTTTTGTTGTTTCTGTCTTTTGTATTCAATGACTCATGCTGATTATTGTAAATAATGCTATGTATTGCCGTAGTGTTAAATTTACCATTAACTATTCCTATTAGATGATTCCATAAATGAACCAAAATGTATTCTATTTATCTATATTTTGCCTTTTATTTCACAATACAAAGTATTTCTATTCATAGAACCCGATGTTCATGCTAAACTGATTTGTCTGATATGGACCTGCTCAGCTGTATGGCTCTACAATGGGTATTTCAGCTTTCTCAGGTGTGTGGATTGGATTCACTGCAACAAGGAGCAAAAATTTCTGAGACTAATTTGGGCAATTAAATTAACCCACACTCAA
>NW_008356043.1:24321-28394 GCF_000622305.1 Nannospalax galili
TGTTTTTTGTTGGCTTATAGGAAAGCTACTGAATTTGTGTGTTCATTTTGTAGCCTGCTACCTTGATTCATGTGTTTAATCCCCTCTAGTATTCTTCCAGTGGAGTCTTTATGATATTTTATGTATAGAAACATATTGTCTGAAAAAAAGGATATTTTGACATCGTCCTTTTTCTTTTTTTAATATCTTTATTTATTTTTATTTATGTCTATGAGTGTACTGACTGCATGTATGTGAGTGCACCCATGTTGTACAATGCCGTGGAGGTGAGAAGAGGACTTCGGATTCCCCTGGTACTGGAGTTAAGGATGATTCTTTCCACCATATGGGTGCTGGGCATCGAACCCGGGTCCTCTGCAAGAGCAGCCAGTGCTCTTAACCACTGAGACATCTCTCCAGCCCCGACATTGTCCTTTTTTATTTCTATACCTTTATCTCCTTCATGTGTCTTTTTTCGAGCTAAAATCAGATGTTCTTCAATGTTCTCCTGGAAGGAAAATATGTCCTTATGTGAAGTAAATACCTCTGAAACATGCCTCCTGTTATTGTACAGAACTTTGATTATTTGTCAGTGTCCAAATCTCTCAGCTCTATGGCATTGATAATGCGCTATGTGTCGTTGATGCTGAGAAGTCACTTGACTTTAGACAAATGTTAAATGGAAAGGTGTTTTCATACCAAGTGAAAAGTTTATACATTAATTCTAAATTTCTCAGATATTATTTTTTCATTATTGTGGTTTTAGTTAAGAAAGGTTTTCCATTTATTTGTCAAATAATTATTACCTATTTCATGAAAAATCTCCTGTCTCTGCTTAGTCTCTGGATTGGACTTCATACTTGACAATAATTATGAGAAGCAAATTTAAAAATCTTCTGAAATTGCCATAGCTGGAAAAAATATGAAAGTGGTGGGAACACTGAGCACAGCAGTGTTATAATTAAACTTTCCCCGAAGGATCATCCATGCCTGACCCCTAGTATAACAAACAGAAAAGCTAGCATAAAATGCAAACTGACTAACAGGAGATCCTTGCAGCATGGCTTTGTGATCACATATCTGGATTTCAGTGAATCACAGCAGCTGAGCCGAAATTGTGGGCACCAACTCATCAGACTAGCAAATCAGGAAACGTCAGCTGTGAACACTCTAGCTGTCTCTTTTTGTCCATGAATGCTATCTGGCCACATGGCAAGTCAGAGAGTCAGAGTGGAGAATTACTCAATTCATAAATTTTTTTTTGCTCTATAAATATTCTTCATCAAATACATTTCTATTAAATTCATTCTTTGACTACTTTATGCATTTATGGAATGCAGTCTGGTCATAGTCTTGTACCAATGAAACACATAGAGTCTGACACACAGGGAAAAAAGCTTTCATGTTTCTAACAATTTTAGATTGTGTAGAGAATTTCATGCAATTTATTTTGATCATATTCAGACCCCCTCCCTCCTCTCCACCCTCATGTTACTACTTACCTCTGACTTCATGTCCTCATTACTATTTGTATTTATTTTTTTAAGGCGTGTCAAGCCTCATATGTGTTTCCCAAGAGCTCTTGGGTGTGTGCCTATTCCTTAGAGTCTGGTCAGCCTACCAGGAGGCACACCAGTAGGGAAAACTGACTCTCCCTCTCCCAGCATCCTCAAGTGGTCTGTGACATGTCTAGCTACAGGTTCTTGGCCCAGATAAGAATGTCAGGTATGGACGCTTTATTGTGAAGTGGACCTTAAATCCAGTCATAAAGTTCCTATGATATTCATGCCACTATTGCATCAGTGAGTATATTTTGCCAAGACAGTTGTTATTGTAGCTTGCAGGATCCACAGCTGGGTAAGGTTGATCATTACCTTTCTCTGCTAGTAACAAGCATAAAACCTTTTAGTACTGTGAAAACCAGACGGCAGAGATGAAGTTTGAGGTCAGTACCAACTTGATTTCTCCTTATTTGTTCTGCAACTCAGGTATGTAGTATCTTCAGCAATGGGGTCTTACTGTCAAGTTCTGGTGGGCAACCAACTACAATAGCAATAGCCAATATTGTCTGAGGGTCTATGGAATCCCTCTGGTCAACAGCTCCAAAAGAAAGAGTCCATTCCTGGCCTTGAGCTTCTTATTTGCTGGTCTGTGGTTTCTATTAGGGTCACTAAATCCCTATTACAGGGTAACCACATTTTAACTCTTTTTTATATTGTGTATGTATATATTGCAAGAAGCTAGCTGGAGTCCATAATGGAACTGTTATCAGGGACAAGAACCTGTAAATAGGTCACAGGCCATAGTGAGGAGCCTACTACTATCATTCTGCTAAATAGACAAAGCAATTTTTTTGCCACGAGCCATGCTTTACTTTTATTAACCATACACAAAAATTTCTGTGCTATCCCAGAGCAAACTGGTGGAATCTGGCAGTCTGACTGGGGTCAGGGGGATCCCCATCACAGACCTGCAGGCCAGTGGCACTGCTGCAGTGTGCCCAGGTTCACAGCGCAGCTTATAGCTCATGGCCATCTTGCAGGAGGCTCTTCCACCACATCATGAAGATGTCTCAGAGATGATGATGTTTGGTTGGGGTGGGGAAATCCTCCCTTCTAGGCTTTTAGGAAATTTCTCTCCTTTGTTCTAGTCAGTGGTCTCCTTGGTCAATAGGGTGTTCTTCTCCCTGCTGCAGTGTGCCCAGGTTCACAGCGCAGCTTATAGCTCATGGCCATCTTGCAGGAGGCTCTTCCACCACATCATGAAGATGTCTCAGAGATGATGATGTTTGGTTGGGGTGGGGAAATCCTCCCTTCTAGGCTTTTAGGAAATTTCTCTCCTTTGTTCTAGTCAGTGGTCTCCTTGGTCAATAGGGTGTTCTTCTCCTGCATCCCCATTTTCTTCAGCTTGGCCTTGTCAAAGATGTAATTTCTTACTACAGCAACTTGAGTGGGAGCACCAGGAGCAACGGCTCAGATTGTGATCCCATAAATTGCTTCAAGAAAATGGCAGATAAAGATGGACCTGGGGGAAATAGACACCGTATTAAGTTGACTCCTAATAACTTATTATTACATTATAGGTTAGTGTATTTCTCAGCTTTTACCAGAGTTCCTCTTCTTTCAGTAGATGGTGATTAACACAGAGACCCACAACTGGTCAACGTGCAAAGAATAAGAGATTGCAGAGTGCTCAGCCCTAAATGGAATGCCTGTACTGCACCCTCTTCTCCCAAGGCTCAGGGATCATTGAGAAAGAAATGACAGAAAGATTGTGAGAGCTAGAGGTAGCAGGTGAATACATGGAATTTTGTTGTCTGGACACCACAGGGTAGTTACACATATGAACCCATGAACCCATGGTGCTTATAATAGCATGCACAATACCTGTGCAAACCAAGACAGGCAGGCCCAGCATGGCTAGAGAAGGTAGGCAGGAAGACCCAGCACTAGCTGAGGATTTATTGGCAATTGATAGATGCCGGGAGAGAGAAAGTCATTTTCCTTACTGATGTGCTGCCTGTTGGGTTGACCAGACTCCAATGGATAGACCCATTCCCAAGAGCATTTTGGAAACACAGATTAGACCTAATAAGTTTTTCTTAAAAAAAAAAAAAAGACAAACAGTAATAGAGGACATAAAGGTGAGGAAATAGTGAGGTGGAGGTAGAGGAGGCTCTAAATGTGATCAAATTACATTGTATTAAATCTTTGAATCATTAACAAATATTTTTAAAGTCCTTCTTGGAATACCTAGAATGACATTTACTTTGCTGTGTGGACACCTACCTTATCATTAACCAAAATCCTCAGATAGAATGATCTGATCTTTATTAATCAGGAAAAATGATGTCATGTCTATACTGCTGGGACTGAGGGAGGGGGAAAATAGATAAGGCACAGAGGATCTCTCCTGGATCCTGGATCCAAACATCCCTGTTGTTTTAGTGCTTGGCTGAGTCTGAGAAACGCTCTAAGGATACTGAAGAACCAGGAGCAGCAGGTGGAGCTCACACTTCTGCTCTGCTCAGAGCGCCCCAACCTCACACTTCTGCTCTGCTAGTTTATGTTATGGCTTGTGCCACTGTGGGAGGA
>NW_008356043.1:28695-34487 GCF_000622305.1 Nannospalax galili
GGCACCTGAAATTAAAAATACAAAAATAAATATCTACGCAGTTAAACATATAGTAAGAGAAGGCCCTGAAAAACAACATGGCACTGATGACACTGGGCTGAAAAAGCCCACATGGTTTCCTTCCTTACCTGAGAGCCAGAGCAGCAGGAGCCCAAGGAACTCAACAGAGGCCCTCATGTCCAAGCTGTGTCCTGACTGGTACTGATTCCTGCACAGAATGTGACCAACCTATTAAGAACTTGTCAGAGCAGTGGGCTGTGCTCTGGTTCCATGCAAATCAGCAGGGAGAGAGCAGAGCTGGGCACAGCTGCAGGCCTGACACATCTGAGTGACTTCCTACGTGTCAATTCCTCGGGCGTCTCACTCCACACCAGGCTTCACAGACACGCCTTCAGACATCTTCCTTCTTCCTGAACGGACATGTTATCACCAAGACATTTTTCAGCACATTTTCAGAATTTGGAAAGAACGTACAGGTTAGATGCAGTAATGTAGCTCATAATTGTATTGAGGTAATGTAGGAAAATACCCCCATTTGTGGGAAACAATAGAGTATTACAGGGTACATTATTAGAATTCTAACTTACTCTCCAATAATTTCTCTTAGAAAAAAAAAACTCATGGTCTCCTTTATAGATTTGACATTTGAGAAGTTTTAAGAATAATGTATACTTTCCCTTTCTCAAAAAACTAAATCTTATGTTGTCCTTACAATATGAGCTTGAATTTTTTGTTCTAAAATAAAGTAGCAACTAATCAGAGCCACGTTGAATTGGTTCAAAAGCATGTTGTAATAACCTTATTCATGATCATAGATGGGTTGATACAAGGTAAAGCAATACACTAAATGCTCTTAATTTTCTGTTATGAGCTCACATATTGTGTGCCCTTCTGTTCCATGTGCTGTTATTTCCTACTGTTTATTAGATAGGCCAGACCTGATTAGTTTAACCAAGATCACTGCTAGTGAATGCATGCTAAATCTATACACTACATATACCACTTCATCATTTTACTCTTTAGTAATGAGTGAGGACATCATCCTGACTTAGTCTCCAGCTTTGTCATCTGCATCCTGAGTAACACCTCTGTTTCATTTCAAGCCAGTAAAGATGTGATGCATATGGAGAAATAATTTGGATAACAATAGAATTTAGACTATGGTTTTAACACCTACATCACACATATGTCTGGGTTATAGAATTACCCAATCAATTACAGGAAAGGATATGAAAGTAGCTATTCCTTCAATTTCCATGCCCTGGAATCTTGGCTTCTGGGTGTGATACATGATTGTGGAGTGCTGGATCGTGATATAGAAACATGGGCACATTCCTCCCAATGCTTTCCAAGGACCTGAACCAAGAACCAAGGGAATTTGCAATCAAACAGCCTACTAGGAACCAGTTCTAAAGGGTATCAAGAATACTGCACAGCATAACTCTACTCACTTCCTCCCACTGTACCCTGGCCTCATCGTACTCCCTGAAGCTTGGTGGAACAATAGACCTGCACACACAATTCATGACATGTGCATTGACAAGGATACCCTCAATGGATGATGACTGGAGGAAGGGATTCCATACTGCAGCTACCTCAGCTCAGCTGGCATTACCCAGAGGCATTTCACGTTCCCACATAGACTTGAGCTGTAGTCATTCTCAACAGCAGCTGCTTCCTGAAGAACACTGCATCATCCACTCTTCTTCCAAGTCTCTGTCTTTGTCATCTAACGCCTCTTTCCAGTCGCCATCTTTTTCCATCCTAGTGTTTCCTATGCCATATATATATATATATATAGTCACCTGCACCACCATTAGAATCTTTGTTACTGATTCTGACACTAAAGAAAACCAGATATTTAAAGGGTATCTCTGGTATGAATTATTACCACCCCTCCTTTAATGATGGGTAGGAATTTAAGAAAATAAACCTAGAAACATTTTAATTTCCCTTTGCCAATTTCTTTTAGGTGGTATTTAAGCAACATCTTTTCTGTCAAAAGAAAGAATCATCTAACAAATAGCTTATCACCATAAAGTTCATGTTAGAGATGATAAAATTAGAATTCTCCAGATTTTAAGCACGACAAATCACAGGACAGTTATTCTCAGATTCTGCCTTGCCCTCTTGGTTCATAAATCAAGGATGTGATTTCACTCTAATTTTGAGGAAACAATTTAGGGAGAAATGATTACATTTGGTTGATGAATGTCTATATCCAAATCTCAATAACTGCAAATGAATCTTATGTTTCAAAAGGACCTTGGCAGGTGTGAATTGAGTTATTTTGAGATTGGAAGAATTTCCTTAATTATCTAGTTGTAACCAATAAAATCACAGGTTCCTTGGTATAAGGAATAAGAAGGGTCATAGTCAGAGAAGAGATGAGACGGTGGAAAACGATGTTTGAATGATGGGAGGAAGTGGCCATTTAGTAGCGAATCTGGGAACATCTTGGAGCTGAAAAGGTTCTGATTGAATTCTCTTTCATTGCAACACCTGAAGGGACTCATCACTCCTGACTCCTTAATCCTAGTACAGAGAGACTTCTGTCATCCAGATCTGTGAGATTATCAGTTTGTGTTACTAAAAGCCAATGATGTTATGGTTATTGTTTATAGTAGATACAGAAAACTAAAACAGGAGGAAAGGGTATCTTTTATCTCAAAAGTGGTACAATTTGCTGTTATAACAACATTTCCATCTTGTTATAGTTGACACCACTTTTACAAGAGATAGGAAATATTTTTTTCTGTAAGAAGAGCTGTCATTGTAGTTCTTCTGAAGTAGAACATCTCTTAGATAATGTAGATTGATTAAATCTGTAACAATCTACACATACGCCAGGGTATAGGTGAATTCTCCACCTTTGTGATTTTTGGGATATTTTTCTAATTTGTTTTGTTGACTTTTAATATTAGAAGCAAAATTCAGATTCAGTGGACAGAATCAGAGACTGACATAATGAGCCAGACAGTTAAAGGAAGAGCATAGACACAGAAGGGGTCAGGGCAGCATAAGGCATGGCCTGCCACAGAACCAGACCTGCCATCATCTACTCTTTCTCAAGGCTTTAGAAATCTGTTTTTAATAGACAAAAATAGCTGAAAGAATGAGTTTAGATGAAAGACAATGTGACCTTGAGTGTTGACAGCAGATTGACACTGTTCTGTTTTGTCATATTCTCATTGTATAAGACATGGTTTTATCTACGGGATAAATGTGTCCACAAGAAAAGTATATATTTAGTGTCAGTCCCTGACCTTGTGACTTTGGGCAAACCACCAGGGCACTCTGCTGATCTGGTCCCTTATCTGTGAACTGGAGCCCTACATATGCCAAGGAGCACCCTGAGGGTTTAATTAGGTGAAGCAATTGAAGTATAAGTTCTTTAAGTGATGAGTGCCTATTGCTCTACTTTATGCCCCTTCTTCCACCTACCATTCTCACCCTCACGATTGTGATCTTAGAATGAAAATGCTATGCAGCATACTACTGGCCAGATGTCATTGTAATTAAAGTTTATTAATATGTATCCCCAAACTAAGAGGTATTTCATCATACACTGGATCATTCATGTGTACTTTTCACACCACAAAACATCCAGCAATCTGTATATAGCATTAGAAAAGTGAACAAGACAACCACGACTGACCACAATATCTTATATCTCAATTTTCCTTGAGTTCCATTTGGGTTAGCTTTTCAAGAGTTATAGTAACAAATTAACAAAAACAAACGCAAACAAACAACATCTACACTTTTATCTCCTAGTGCTAGAGACAAGAATCAGGATCAGTTTTTTCTCAGTCATGATCAGGATACTCTCCGGCAGGTCTCCTTGTGGAGGGAGTTTAGATTCAAAACACTAGGAAACACAATACACTGCTTTATTTTTTTTTTAATTTTATGTGTATGAGTGTATTGCCTACATGTATATAAGTGTACCTATGTTGCGCGATGCTCGCAGAGGTCAGAAGAGGGCACCAGATCCCCTGGACCTGGAGTTATGAATGGTTGTTAACTGCTGTGTGGGCGCTGGGAACCAAACCCAGGTCCTCTACAAGAGCAGCCAGCGCTCTTAATCACTGAACCATCTCTCCAGCCCACCCCACCCCACCCCCACACAAACAGAATACACTTCTGGATAGGAGGAACATGTGACAGTGTTTTACTAAGCCACCATAACTGCTTTAAATTATAAATTAAGCAACAAAAATGAAAAAGGACGCCACATAATAATTACTTTATATGACAAGCAAGGAAAATAATGTTAAAACAAAAGATAAAGGAGCGACCTGAGAACTTTGGATAAGATGTTGAAGACTTAGTCCTGATGCACACAGGCACAAAGGGACAAGGAGGAAAAGGAAATATGAAATAGAAGCATGATCTTGGTTCCTCAAAAGAAGCTTTAAAGGAAACAGAAATTTGTTTCCTGAGCACAAGAAAGCATAGAGAAATTCTCCATGAAAATTAAGAAAAATGAAAATAGTTACTTAGAAGTAATTTGTAATCAAGATATTGTATTTGATATAGTTTGTTTTAATGGGGACTGGAGAGATGGCTCAGGGGTTAAGAGCACTGAATGCTCTTGTGTACTGGGAATGATTCCCGGTACACACATGGCAGCTAACAGCTGTCCATAACTCTGGCTCCAGGGTAATCTGATGCCCTCTTCTGACCTCCATGGGCATTGCATAACACAGGTGCACTTACAGACATAACACTCATATACAGATGCAACGGACCAGCCCAGACCGGGGCAGTTCAGTCCGATGGGAACAGGGTCGTCGAGAGGGTGGACAAGGAGTCGGCGAATGACAAACAGACACAAAGGAGCTTGATGAAAGTCTGAGTGTATTTTTGCAGCTGCAAGGTTTGAAATATATACAGCAAAGATTGCGAAAGTTCATCATCAGCATGACTGTTCTGTAATTAGTCACCTTCTAAGATTTTCAGTAAAAGTAAAACAATTTTTCCAACCTTCATATATAGCCAAAACACATTTCTCTATCTTATCAACCTGGTAGCTTTTATTCCTATCTTCTACAGTGTGAGCTTGCCTAGGACATTTGTATTATAGATTCATCTCTGTTTCCAGCTGTTGTTGGCTGCTGTGCACCGTGAGACTTGGATGACTGTACTGGAACTGCGTTACACTGAGGTTAGTGATTGCCAGTGACATAGGGATCATGACAGGTTCACACTTCAGTAGACTGTCCTAGAGGACTGCTAACCCATAGAGTCCAAGCCCCCGTTGCACTTGGTGAGATTAAAGACACATAGGTTTGTTTCTGACCCTGACATCAATGCAAACTCTTCCTGATAGAAATGGAAGACTAGCTGCTGAGATGAGACTTGAGGTCAAGCAAGCCATACCTGAGATATTCTGCAGCTGCAGGCTGACTAGAGTAGATCCCTGAGCCTCAGGTACCTAGATATGAAGCTTGCTGCTTTTCTGTAAGTATCAACTGGGATTAGAGGGTGACTTAGCTTACCGCCAGATGCTGCACAGGTCTAATTACTGAACTGTTTGCATTACAATGAGGAACACTACACGTTGCATCCCAGTGTGTCTAAGGGATTCCTCTTGCTTCAGAGCAGAGAGCATCAGGCAGGCCTTTCTGACTGCTTTTCAAGTAGCTTTTAAAAATACTTCGTTGAATTTGTGTGCATTCCATATAATACACCTTAATCAAATTTAGACCCCCCATCCCTGCTCCCCATAGCCCCCCACACCAGATTTCAAGCATTCTGTCATTTAGTTAAGTCCTATCTGGTCAAGC
>NW_008356043.1:34690-44592 GCF_000622305.1 Nannospalax galili
TGACTCTTCACTGTAGGAAACCTCACTTTTTCTGGGCATGAGAGAAGAACCCAGTGGAAAAGAAAAGGCTGTAACATTCTCCAGCCTCAGCTTTTATTCCTATCTTCTACAGTGTGAGCTTGCCTAGGACATTTGTATTATAGATTCATCTCTGTTTCAAGCTGTTGTTGGCTGCTGTGCACTGTGAGACTTGGATGACTGTACTGGAACTGTGTTATACTGAGGTTAGTGATTGCCAGTGACATAGGGATCATGACAGGTTCACACTTCAGTAGACTGTCCTAGAGGACTGCTAACCCATAGAGTCCAAGCCCCCGTTGCACTTGGTGAGATTAAAGACACATAGGTTTGTTTCTGACCCTGACATCAATGCAAACTCTTCCTGATAGAAATGGAAGACTAGCTGCTGAGATGAGACTTGAGGTCAAGCAAGCCATACCTGAGATATTCTGCAGCTGCAGGCTGACTAGAGTAGATCCCTGAGCCTCAGGTACCTAGATATGAAGCTTGCTGCTTTTCTGTAAGTATCAACTGGGATTAGAGGGTGACTTAGCTTACCGCCAGATGCTGCACAGGTCTAATTACTGAACTGTTTGCATTACAATGAGGAACACTACACGTTGCATCCCAGTGTGTCTAAGGGATTCCTCTTGCTTCAGAGCAGAGAGCATCAGGCAGGCCTTTCTGACTGCTTTTCAAGTAGCTTTTAAAAATACTTCGTTGAATTTGTGTGCATTCCATATAATACACCTTAATCAAATTTAGACCCCCCATCCCTGCTCCCCATAGCCCCCCACACCAGATTTCAAGCATTCTGTCATTTAGTTAAGTCCTATCTGGTCAAGCGTTTGTATCCAGATGTCCCTCGGTAAAAGTTCATCCACTGGAGTCTAGTCAGGATATCTAGAATCACTCCCTTAAAGAAGATCTACTCTCCTTCACCCTGCAGTAATCAGTTTCCAGTAGTTCCTTGGCTAGGATTGGGGCCTGCTGCCCATTTCTCCAGTTCTATGCTGGATTTTTGTCTGATTAGGTCAGCATAGGTCTTGTGCATGCTGACACCATTGTTGCAAGTTCATATGGGCAAGTTCCTAGAATCCTGAAAGCCTCTGTTCATGCATCAACCCTGTTTTTTACAATCTTTCTGCACCCCCTCTACCACAATGATCTCTGAGTCATGGGTGAACGAGGTTTAATATAGGAGTCCTATCCAGGGACATGCACTCTGCAGTCTTTTACTCTCTACGCCTCGGTTAGTTGTGACCCTCTGTGTGCATAGCACTCTGTTATAGAAGGAAGCTTTGCTGTTGAGAGTTGAGGGCTGTATTAGCATTCTCTCTACCCACTGTTCTGCTATGTTTCATGAGTCTTAGGTATAGAGGTTCCACTGTAGATGTGTCACTTAGGGCTGGCTATCTCTCACACAAATATTCTCTGTGTGTGGCCATTTGCGAAACTCTGTAAAAGCCTCCATCTGTTGCAAAAAGAAGATTTTTGATGAGAGGTGTAAATATAAGGATCCATATTAGCAAAACAGTAAGAAATTTTATTATTTGTCTGGAGCTATGACAGAGATAGGGTTTTCTCTAGTATCTATGACCTTTCCAACCATGTGTATTTGGCTATATTTACCATGCCACCCTTGAGTTCCCTTCTATTGAGCAAGCTTTAAGTTCAATTAGATAGCTGTTGATTACCCCCTACATAAAAGTGCCATTAATGCACCAATAGAGATAGTTTGCTGTGTCAGTCGTTGTGGTTATTAGGCTTAGATCTGGGTTGAAACACTGAATGATTTTTCTCCCTTAGCAATTTGCATAGTATCCTCTAGAACTATGAGAGCTAGTCTTCACGGAGAAACCTTCCAGGTCAGTTCAGTTCCATTGCTCCAAATCCTGTGTCTGAAGTATGCCCTGTCTTCTGCAGTAGGGTCTCACCTTCAAGCTCTGGGAGGTAATCAAGGGCTGTGGCAATAGCCTGTGTTATTCTGGGAGTCTCTTGAAATAACCTGACCCACAACTCACAGGGAGTTTTCTCCTGTCTGGCACTGTGTTTCTTATTATATAGCCTTCAGGTATACACATACACTCATGTTCAGATGCTGTATGTGTATTTTTTGGAGGGGGGTGAGTTAATACATGTATTCTAAAATTTTTGAAGCTATTGGCAATGGAATTGTTTCTCTCATTTCTTTCTCAGTGCATTTGTCATTGGTGTCTAGGAAGGCCACTGAGTTTTGTGCGTTCATTTTAGATCCTGCTACATTGCTGAACAGGTTTACAAGTTTTAAGAGTTTTCTGGTAGAGTCTCTAGTGCATTATATGTATAGAATCTTATCATCTGCAAATAAGACTACTTTGGCTTCACTTTCTTGCTTTGTCTACACTTGCAACTGCTCAACAACAACAAAAAAACATAAAATTGGATATTAAGATGTTTGCGGTTTCGTTGCCATGTGTCAGCCGCATGCTCAGTATGTGCCTGTGAGCCTAACTTAGTCATCGCATGCACACAATGTAGAGAGGTTTAAGATGAGATTTGCCGGTCAGCTCCCCACTCATGTCTTGCTGCTATGAGAGAACTCAAACCTCTTCACACTGTTGTTGCTCACGTTATGGCAAGAATACAGTGACCAGCCATCCCTCAGAGCGCAGTAAATAGGCCGTAACTGGGGCAATGCTTGGGCTCCAATCTAGTCTCCAAGGTCTTCCATTTCTCCCTGTTACACAGCCTCAGAGTATCTGCTGGGTTACGTTCTAGACAAAAGAACTAAATGTGGCAGCTGGGTCATGTAAAGGACAGAGAATTTTGTTCTGGGATCTATCCCTGTGGAGGGCGTGTAAAGCTTGTATGCCATAATAAGCTCCAAAATCTTCAGCCTACACCTTTCTGGTCTGTAAAGGACAGAGAATTTTGTTCTTGGATCTATCCCTGTGGAGGACGTGTGAAGCTTGTATGCCATAATAAGCTCCAAAATCTTCAGCCTACACCTTTCTGGTTTTGAGTGGAAAAAATCTGTCACTGATCCATTGCCACTGAGTCTGTCTGAGACCCTCAAGCCTCATTTGGAAACCTCATAGATCAGGAGCTGTGGAGACTGGTCTGGCCTCTGTAGGTATCCATTCAAATAAGTGTTTCCAGTACTACATAGGAGGCTCTGACTAGACTTGCAGGAGATGGAGGCTGGTTCTCCAGGGCTTAAAGTGAAAGAAAGAGGAGGCTGAGTCATCGCTGTATCATTTGTATCCTGAGATTTTAAGAGACAAGTTCACAATTGTGGGCAAGCTATGAACATTTTCTGCAACTTTCCTTCTGCTATTTACTTCATTCTAACTAATTTTCAAGTTTTCTTCTCCTATTCTAGTACAAGAAAAGTCACAGATGTTTGCAGGGCATAAAGGTACCCCTAGAATTCACTTACACTGCGCCCTTTCATCCTATTCAGGGTTGTCACCATCCTGCGCCATCTAGAGTCCCCTTCATCCTCACAGATTTAAACCTGCACTCCTAAGATATGGGCAGAATGCACCTAGGCAGCAGTGTGTCCCCATGTCTCACCTTCCCTCCTTACTAATTCTCCTAACCCCCTCTCTCTTTTTCAGGGATCCAGAACATTAGCGGCCCCAGGAACTGAGCAGGGAAACTCATTCTGAAGAAAGGTGACCTGAGGAAATTGATCAAGACAAGGTTAGAGATGATAATTTATCTCAGACACAGAAATAGAGGCCCCCCTAGGGAACAGCATGCAAATTCCCTGGTGAGCGTAGTCAAGGAATAACAAGGGCCTCTCTCTTGTGTGAGTGACATAAAAACATCTTCTTTTTGTTTGGAGGAAGACCAAAGGAGGTTAGTCTATGTGCCTGCAGCAGCAGACAGATGAACCCTCTGTGAATGTCTAGAATTGTCAGCAGGACACAGTCATCACAGCCATGAACAGAAGTGGAGACACGCAGCATCCAGAGGTGCACGCCCAAGCCAATTTTTGGAGAAGAAAAGGCGCCCTGTTTGGATCCTACCCAGCGGTTCAAAAGGTCACAGCATCCACTAGAAATAGTTCTTATCCTTGAAGGTTCTATACAATAAGAGCATGGGCATGAGGTGGTTTTAAAGTACTGTGGTAGCTGATTATAGCAGCTTAACCAGTTAGGCACGTTAGCAGTAAATATTAGAAAGCACGTTTCTCCATGATCAAATTTAAATGTGTATGATCAGTCACGTCTAAAACATTTAAAATGGCAAAAAAGCTTTTGCCCCATAGACAGAGAGACAATAGCATTTTTAACACAAGAGAACAAATGGAACAACTTTATAATTCAGGGCATGAATATGAGTGAAATTCCGTATAACAATTTCTACAAGAAATCAATAACCAAGGCACCCAGCTGTGGACCTTAAGTACTACAATACCAACCTGTCAGCCAAGATGTGCCCATTTGGTACAATTGTGACATGTTGTTATCGAGATAAACAATTACTTTCTAATTGGATCTGAGGCTCACTCCACAAGATGGACTTCATGCCTGTTCATGTCTGGTGCTGTGGAACTATTCAAAGGTGCATGGTTGTGGAGGTCATGAACCCTAGCAGTGAGCATGTTGTTTTTGTTTGGCTCAATGGACGTGCTGTCAGACTGCCTCCTAAATACTTATATATAATTTTATATACCAGTGTGCTCTCAGCCCTGGGTAGAGACTCTTCTTTTTGCGTCAAATGGTGGTCAGTGCAGAGACTCATGGCTATCAAGAGAACAAGTGGCATTTTAGTGCTCTGCTCTAAATGGAGCATTGATGTCACCTCACCAGGAACCATCACAGAAGAGGGAACAGAAAGAATGTAAGAGTCAGATGATGGGTAGGAAGGCTGTGAAACGTCTTCTTGCCATGACATGGTCATTGCACTCATAAACTCACAGACACGAGTTTATCACTCACAGGCCTACACAAGACTGGGTCCACACACATTCAGTCACGGATGGAGTAGAGCAGGGCTCATGGGACCCTGGCCCTCCCTGGCGAACTACTGGCAGCTGATGACTGCTGGGGCAGGGAAGTCACTTTCTTCAGTGGTATATAGCCACAGTCAGTTGCCCACCCTGCAGTGGATAGATCTACATCCATGCTCATGAGGAGGGCTTGGTTAAACTCGGGGGTCACAAAGCCAAACCAAAAGCAAAACAAAACATAAAGACATGAAAGCGGGAAGAGGACTATATCAAGAGTTGGTTTCTATTACATGTTGCTAATATTCTCATTTACTGTTCTCTGCCCAAATCTTCAGGTCCTTTTGTTTCCTAGGGAGATAATCTTTTGTGTATCTTGTGTTGACTCAGATTGATGACTAAGACAGACATTCCTTTGCTCTCTAACTTTTCCAGACTTGATTCTTTATTTTTAGAACCTGACTTTGGAATTCAGATAATCTCCCTTTTCTTTCAATATATTATGGCTGAGAAAGTTCAAAGGCTTTGGAGACAAGTCCTCTATTCTTAATACATTTACCAAATACTTGCCAAAATTTGAAAACCAAAAATGTTCATGGCTTTTCTCAGTTACTTCTCTGAGTAGTATCTATTGCAGTCTGTCCTCTGTTTTGAAGAAAGTCACCTGCTAAGTGGGAAATGGGAAGGGCAATGAGGAGAGGGAAGCTCTTAACGGGAACGAATACTTTCTTGTTCCGTGTGTACTTTCAACTGCTCGACCGAGAAGAAAATAAGATTGAAAAGTATAAGTGCTGTTTAGTTGTCATGCATGAACTTCAGGTTCAATTTTATGTCTGTGATCATGAATGAATTTAATTACTGTGTGTGTACAAGGTAAAGAGGATTAGGTGAGCTTATCAGAGAGTTTCATGCCTGACTGTTCTGACGGCACTGGGACTCTCTTGACTTTGCTGCCGTTTATGGCGTTTTGAGAACAGAATACCTGACAGCCCCTCAGAACATAGTCTAAGCAGGGAGGATGCCTCAGCTGCAGTCTGTTCTTATAGTTCTTCAATTCTCCATGCTATACAGCCTCAGAGAATCTGCTGCTTACTCCCCAGACTGATGTCACATGTGGCAGCTGGCCCACACCAAGAAGGAAGGTTCGTGTTCAGGGCTGTATCACTGTGAGAGGTAAATGTGTACGTTGCAAACAATAATAAATTCCAAAATCCTCAGCTTCCACTCTGCTGATTTTGAGTGTGAAATCTTTCCTTGACCCACTGCCACTGAACCTGTCTGGGACTCCAGAGATTCGCTTGGAAACTTCATAGATCAAAGAGTTGTGGAGATTGGCCTGGCCTCTGTAAGTGCCAATCCAAATAGGTATTTCCATCACTATGCACAAGGCTCTGACTAGATCTGCAGGATAAGGAGACTGACTCTCCAAGAGAGACAGGCAGGGAGAGTGGAGTCTGAGTCAACACTACATCCCCGCTGAATCCTGAAAATACAAAAGACATGCTGTATGTTACATGCAAACATTATGAGACATGTTCTAAGGCTTTTCTTTTGTTATTTTCTTCTTCAGTTCTCAAGTCTTTGGTTCTAAAAATATTTAACATGAATATTATGGATATTTACAAAGCATAGAGGAGCCTCTAGAAATCACCTGCACCATGCTCTTCCTAGGTGACCAGTGCTCTGGTCCTGCTCCACAGTGAAGTTTCACTGTCATGGACCTTAGCTTCACATTCACATACTGCAGGACTAGACTTACACATCAACCACATGAGCAGGACACACCTACGCAACACATGGCCCTGATCTCTCCACTCTTTTTCCTTTGCCTTCTCCTTACCTGGGATCCAGAACGTGAGCAGCCCCAGGACATAAGAATGGAACCTCATCCTGAAGAGCTGAACTGAGCAATTCTAGTAAGTCAAGACAAAGTTAGAACTGAGCATTTATCTTAGACTTAGAAGGCAAGGGCCTCCCCAGGGAACATTATGCAAATTCCCTGGTAGATGTATCTGAGTATATATCTGAGGGGCAGTAAGGCCCACTCTTGTGTTTGAAGGACATAAAAACAATCTTATTTTGTGTGGAAGAAAACAAAAAGAAGTCAAGTCCATGGACCTGTAGCGGTAGACAGATGAAGCCCTCGGTGGGTGTCTGGATCTGTCAACAGAACACAATCATCACATCCCTCCACCCTAATACAGCATCAGATAGCTGACATGTGGAGGTGTGCACCCAGGTCATTTTTTCTAGAGGAGTGTCCACCCTGTTTGATTCCCTTCCAGCCACCCAAGAGAAGGTCACAATACCCACTCTCAGTAGGTTTGATTCTCAGGGGTTTTAGGCAATAAGAGTGAGGTAATGGAAGAGTGCTCAGATGTCTGTTGTTGCCGGGATAACCGTTCAAGAATGTTAGCAGAGATGCTTCTCTGGGACCCAATTAAACACTGTAAGATCAGTCGAATCTAAAGAATTGACACAGGGGTGTTGGAAAAATGGCTCAGCGGTTAAGAGCACTGGTTGTTCTTACAGAGGACCTGGGTTCAGTTTCCATCAGGAATATGGCAGCTAACAACTCGAGTTCCAGGGAATCCGACGCCCTCTTCTGAGCTCCACAGACATTGCATGACATGGGTACATTTACATATTTATAGGCAGCACACTCGTCCACATAAAAGAAAAATAATAAAATATTTTTTAAATTTTTAAAAAGAACACAGGGAAAATGCTTTTCTCCTACAGGTAGCGAGTTAATATTTTTAACACAAAAGAACTAGGGCATGAATATGAAAAATCATTGAAGAGTTTGTACAGTTTAGTAAATACACTGAAACACTTGCTTATTGTCTGTACAGTAGGTTAATCAGTTTTTAAGAATTTCCTCTAGACAACTGGATAGAAAGAACAAGTCTCTGAATAGCCTTTAGAGTCTCTCCACATCTATTGCTGCCCTTCATGTGGAATCTGGTCCCACCAAGGTTGTTAGGTTCCCTCTTTGTGGGAAAATCTATGTCTTACCTAGTCTATACATGGTACAGCCAGGAGTCTACAGTTCAATCCAGAGTCCATACAAAGAACCATCTTAATAGCAAGGAAAAGAGCCATTGCTCTATCACTCCACTCTAATATGCACCTGTGGCGTGCATCTTCTAAACCTCCATCAGAATAGTTACTGAGGAATGCAGCACTGGGCAGAGCTGCCCAGAGGGATTCATTTCAGGCACCCAGCAGCAAAGGTTTCTGCTCTTCTTTACCACCTGGTTCATAGTGCTTCGTCATGGGAGCCCCAAGGAAATACTACCCCCCAATCCAGTATGGAGACTAGAATTGTGGGAAAAGGTGTAGCAGTAGAATTCTGTCAGTTTCTCCTGTTAGAATTGTATTCTTGAAAAGGATGTGATGTCAATAGGCTGACCAGGCTCCAGGAGATGGACCCACACCCAAGAGCATTTGAGGAACACAAATTATACTGGATAGGGCCTTAAAAAATACTGATTGAGGACATGAAATTGGGGTAGTAAGGTGGGGGGGGGACAATGGGGAAGGGACTGAATATGATCCAAATTCATTGTATGAAATTCTCAAAGAATCAGTAAAAATATTTTTAAATGAAGAAAATAATAAAATTTTTTAAAAGAAAATAGTGTTTTTATAATATATACTTTTAAATGCTCAAATTTCAGACAAGATTGTTTTGTGAAATTAATGGAAAACAATAACCATCTAATTCTGATTTTATGAAATTTCATAAATCATAAAAGCACTAGTTAAATATATCATATCCAATTTCTGATTATCTGTTGTCTTCAAAGATACAGTAGCATGTAAATATCTTAAAAATCTATCCTTCACAAAAGTCTTTGGAATCTCCCTATAATAGTTCTAGATCGACAGTACCATATTTCTAACTCTGAAAATTGTCTCTATATCCTTTACTAAAGCAAACAATGCTGCATCCAAGACAGCAAACTGACCAGGAACCATTTCTATTCCTTGCACACTGAATACTGAATTCAGTTGGCAAAGGGATATGAAAATAGCCACCATATGACCCTTGTGAGGGAGTGCAAGTGTCTTGAAAATGTGTATCTAGTTTCGATTACTAACAAGAATGAGGAAGGACTTGCACAGGTCAAGTGCGTTGTATTTTCTGTTTGCAAAAAATGCTGTTATTAAATGCCGTTATTTTAAGGATAATAAAACTGACAGGTGGCTTTCAACTGTGAGACTTGGATGACTGTGATAGAACTGTGTGGTATTACATTGAGGTTAGTGATCATGAGGGTGGGGATCCTGATAGAATCACACTTCTGGAGACTGTCCTGTAGGATGGACAACCCCTAGAGCCCTAACCCATACTGCACTCAGTGAGACTAAGGAGACATAAGCTTATTCATGACCCAGACTCTGATGGATGCTTTACCTGATTAAAAGTTCCTTGGGTGAGACTTGAGGTCAAACAGGCCACTCTGAAATATTCTCTATCTATAGGCTAGCCAGAATAGATTCCTAGCCTCTAATACCTGGGATTAAAGATGGTTGCTTTTTCTAAATGTTCCGTACTACTGAAGACTGATTCTCTCTTCCTAGAGATACTGCACAGCTTTCTTCTGCTCTTTTTGGCATTGCACTGAAGAGTGTCCATTCCTTCTCGGTGTTCAAGGAATTTTTCCTTCTTCAATGAAGGAAGCAGTTGTGAGATCTTTCTGACTTTTGGAGTCAACACATGCCCATCCATCCAGGACCAATGTCATGCTAGCGGCACCACCCAAATGTTGGGAGTGATTATAATCAGAAATATTAATCATCTTATGGAAACAAAGTCGCAGTAAAACTTCCCAACTTCAGGCAAATGAAGGGGTATACTTCTGCTTGTATGTAAAATTATACAGATGGTTTCTAATCAATAATAATACTCCTCATGATGAAACTAAAAGCAATGTGATTTATTGAAATGAACTTT
>NW_008356043.1:44690-62723 GCF_000622305.1 Nannospalax galili
AGGTGTGGTTATGCATGCCTTTAGTCGGAACACTCAGGAAGCAGAGGCAAGTGGATCTCTGTGAAATTGAGGCCAGCCTGGTCTCTGTAGCAAGCACTAGACCAGCTGGGGCTACAGGGAGAGTCTTTTAAAAAAACAAAGAATTTCTGTTTTCCTCCTCCTCCTACTACAGCATATGAGTCAGTTTCATTTTCAAGTTCTGATCAGGTATTGACAAAATAATCCATATGCGATTGTTTAAATACATTTTTTTCTTTCCATGCCCAAATAGATCCAGTATTATCAGCTCTAGAATATTACATAACTCAAAATTAGAGTTATTGGGGGCTGGAGCAATGACTCAATGGTTAAAAGCACTGCTCTTGCAGAGGACCTGGGTTCGATTCCCAGGACCCACATGGAGGCTAACAACTATCCTAACTTCAGTTCCAGGGGATCCAACACCCTTTTCTGACCTCTGTGGGCATTGCACAAAATGGGTGCACTGACATACATGCAGGCTTAAAAATATAATCATAAATAAAATATTTAAAATTAAAGTGTCATTCCCTTGTATAGATACATTGATAGAAATCAAAAACAATTGCTACAAATGTATTAAATTTAAAAACAAACAAAACAAAAAACTACAAACACTTCTGCCAGCCCACATGCACCCAGGCCAGAGAGGCCGCAAGAACATGACCCCCTGTCCCTGCCCCTTATTCCCACTGCCCTGTACGCACCCCATATGGAAGGATTAGAAGACTAGGGATATCTGCTTCCAGTACACCCTTCCGATGCCCCACATGAACCCCAGTTAGAGTACTTAGAGAACCTGAAATCCCTCATCCCTAGTACACACATCCCCCAATCTGTACACACCGTGGCTGGTGAAGCACCATCACCCCAGACTCTGGTATACCTCCCACTGCAGTATACACACACACACACACACACACACACACACACACACACACACACAGACACACACACACACACACACCACTGTCTGGAGAGGTTAGAGAACTCTCACACACACACACACACACACACACACACCACTGTCTGGAGAGGTTAGAGAACTTAGGGACCCAACCACCACCACTGGCACAAGTCTCACAAGGCTGTGTGCACCCCCTGTCTGGAGAGGTTAGAGAACTTGGGGACCCAACCACCACCACTGGCACAAGTCTCACAAGGCTGTGTGCACCCCAGTTGGTGAAGTCAGAGGTCTACACTCCCCTACTCCCCCTAACAAACTCCTGTTGGAGATCTTAGAGTACTAGGGGCCCCTGCCTCCAGTGGATGCTTTCACAGGCCTGTGTACAGCATGTGTTGAAGTCAGAGACATACACTCTCCCATCCCCACACCACAGTCCTACACACGCATTGGGTGAGAGGGTAAGGTACCCCGAGTTCTGCTTCTACACATACTTCATCTCCCTGCACATGCCTTGGATGGTAAAGACAGAAGCACAGCTCCTCACTGTTTGCATATACTCCTGACACTCCATGCACGTGCCTGCACTTGAAGCCACAGGAGTGAACACCCTCTCTTACACTATTCTCCCCATCTCTAGTTCACATACTCCCTGTCCCACAAACAGGTTAAATGACATGGGACCACCTTGCCCACATCACATACTCGCAACACCTCATATACCCCAAGCCTGGAGGAGCCAGAAGATGCATGCTTTGTTCATCCCTGATGCATACCTCCAACACTTTGTACCCCAGAATGGGAAGTTAGAAAACAGACCCCACACACCTGGCACACACTCTCCTCTCCTGTAACATTTCATGGACCCAAGCTCATGAGGTCAACACCGCTGCAGTGCCTCCGCACCCCCCACCCCAAAGCTAGGATAACTTTAGCAATTCTATTCACAAATAAACATCAAATATCTCCACAACTAAATTTCAAGGAGCACTGAGCCAAAGCCAGACCCACAAAGCTGAGGGAAATACCAAATACCTGGCACACAGGTGTGCCAGAAAGATGTTTTTTGAATTTTCAAAATATTTTTATTGATTCAAGAATTTCATACAGTGAATTTTTATCATATTCTGATCCCTTCCTCCACTCCACTGCACCTTACTATGCCTCCTCCCTTGACTTTACGCCCTCTATTATTATTTGTCTTTTTTGAGTCTAATCTGTGTTTTGCAGGTGCCCTTAAGTGTGGGCCTATCCCTTGGAGTCTAGTCAATCTACTAGGCAGCACACTGGTAAGAGAAACTGACTCTCCCTCTCCCAACAGCTATGAATTGCCAATAGATACTCAGCTAGTTCTGGGGATTCCTGCCTACCTCCCTGATCCATTCCGGGCCCCTGTCTGACTTAGGTTCACACAGGTCTTTCGCATACTGTCATAAGTGCTGTGGGTTCATAGTGCAATCATAGTGCAACAACCCTATAGTGTCCAGACAATAAAGTTTCTTGTATTCATCTACCAAAAATGAAACCTTTCCCACTATTTCACAATGGGGCTGGATAAGAATAAGGAGGTAGGACTCTCTAAACTGGGATTCAGGGCAAGTTTTGTAAACATGTTGGCCCACAACCAAGGGCTCATTTGTACATGTTTAGCTTCTTGGAAAGAAGAGGCAGAAAACAAATCTGGTTTTTAGCCTGGGTTTTTAATTAGATTTTTTTTTACAATTTTGGTTCGAAAGGTCACAGTTTGAATGTTTGGGTCCATTTTACATATCAATCCACAATTAAATGGGTTTCTATGACTTTCTATGCCCTAGCTAATATAAGCCAGGAACTCTAAGGAAGCAGGACCTTTCTGGGCCATTGACCTTGATCATGCTCATCCCTCTTTGGGTCCTTGAGAGTTTAAGTTGAATTCCTGAGGACAGTTGATGTCTTTGGTTAACCTCAGAACTTGCTAACAATCAAATTCTGCATAATAAATATCTTTGAATTTTAATCTCTGGATAACACCAGTCCTTGAGGTGGAGGCTACCAGGAGTTCCTGGAGATGCCTACAGTGTTGCTGCAATTCAATGACCCTGAGTTATAAGAACATCAACCTCCCCACGGAGACCCCTAGGATTTGGCTGATTGACATGCCTGTTTCATGGGGACACCTGGTCTAGCCTTTGGCAGCAGGCAAATTGAAATTTCTTTTTATTTCTCACACAACATTTTCCTTCCTGAAGCAGTATTAGACCCTGATTAGAATCCCGAAACCTCAATGAAAAAAGCTTCAGTGAACTGATCCTTATTGGTTGGGGAAATGATCTAGTATGCACAGTTATTGTTTTAAAAATAAGGTTGATTCAACTATGTTTCCACATCAGTAATCTTTAAGGAACTCAGCGTTTTTGCTGAGCATTTTAGGGGAAGAGTCTCATAGGCTTTGTTGCAACAGTTAGAAGAAATAAATGCTAATCCATGTGTTCAATGGGATTCACTTACATATCCTCACCACTGTCTTCCACCAAATGGAAAATCCCCAGAGGTGTGTATTGTTTTTCACTTTATAAACGGATACAAATGAATACAATAAATTATATCATTTCCTGTGGGGAAAAAAAGAATTTTTATAAATGTTCAACATCTTCAGCCATAAGGTTAATGCTGGTGAACAATGTTTTGAGGTTTCATCTTACCCCAGTGAGAATAAGATCCGAAAACAATGACTAACGTCGGCAAGGATGTGGGGAAAGAGGAACACCCACGCACTGCTGGTGGGAGCACAAACTGGAGCCGCCATTATGGAAACCAGGGTGTAAGTTCCTCAGAAAGACTTGACCAACAAATTAACTGCAGATGGCCAAGTCCTAACACACCACACAAGAAACATGAGAAACGAAGGTAAAGTGTCCTCCCCTCAAACTACCAATCCCATAGAAATGGGCACCAATGAGGGTGACTTCGATAAAATTCCAAACAACGAATTCAAAAGAATGACTATAAATATGTTCAAGGAGGTCAAAGAGGACATCACTGATAAATGTTTGAACTAATTCAAAGGGGATACAAATAATATCTTAAATGAATTCCAAAAGAATACAAACAAACAGCTGAGTGAGATAAGAACAGTAATTCAGGATATGAAAATAAAATTCAGCGAAGAGAATCCTGAAGAAAAAACAACCTGAAACAATACTGAAAATAAAAATCCAGTAAGTCACATAAAAAGTTCCGTGGAAATCCACACCCATAGAATCATATGGAGGAGAGGATATTGGGGCTTGAGGCCAAGCTAGAGAAAATGGATCATCCAAACGAAGAAAATGATAAAATTTAAAAGCACATGCACAGAACATGCAAAGTTTTGGGGCTACCAACAAAGACTAAATCTTCAATTTATGACCGTAGAAGGAGAAGTCCATGCAAAGCCATAGAAAATATTTTCAATAAAATCATGGAAGACAATTTCTCAAATCTAGAGAAAGAAAACCTCATGCAGGTACAAGAGGCACACAGAAGACCAAATAGGCAGGACCAGAAAAGAAACTTCTCACGTCACATTACTGTAGAAACCCTGAACACACAGAACAAGGAAAGCATACTGAACACTGCAGAGAGAAGAGCTGAGTCACATACAAAGGCAGGTCCATCAGAACAATAACTGATTTCTCAGTGGAAACTCTAAAAGCCAGAAGGCCATCAAAAGTTGGATTTTGCCAAGCTAGAATACTATATCCAGCAAAACTATCTCATAATTGAGACAAAAGCAAAACTTTATGAGACAAGAGCAGGCCAAAGCATTTTATGATCACCAAGGCACCCCTACAGAAGATACTGGAAGGAATGTATCAGATTGAAGAGAATAATAAAAAGGATACAAAATAACATAAAAGATGCTGAGATAGTTGATAAGTAAATGAGAAATAAGAAAACACCAAACACTACGAAATCAACAAAGCAGCAGAATTAGTACACACCTTTCAATAATCAAGGAATATCAATGGGTTCGATTCCTCTTTCAAAAGACACGGACTAGGAGATTGGATCAGAAAACAAAATTCATCTTTTTGCTGCATCCAGTCAGCACTGTGATGCATGGAGGTACATGCCTTCAATCCCAGTACTCGAGAAGCAGAGGCAGGCAGATCTGTGTGAGATCAAGAACAAAATTGTCTGTATAGTGATTTCCAGGCCAGCCTGGGCTGCATAGTCATAGTGAGACCATCTGAAAAAAAAAAAAAGAAGGAAGGAAGGAAGGAAGGAAGGTGGGAGGGAGGGAGGGAGGGAGGGAGGAGGGACGGAGGGACAGAGGGAGGGAGGGAAACAAAAGATTTCCAAATAGACAGAGATGGTAAAATTGAGCATCCACCAAGCAGCTGTCCAGGGAAGAAGTAGGTGATCTGAGAAAAACATTGCCAGTGATCTCTCTGGGAGAGTAGTGGGCTACCCGCTACTATACTGAAAACAGTGATAAACTGCAGCATCCTCAGGCTCCAGGCTGCTGATAGTAAAAGTGAAGACTGTCCCAGATCCACGCTTTTACACTTTGCTTAGTTTTTCAGTTTTAATGACTTAAATTTACCCTCAATCATCAGTCAGAGAAATGAAGTGGCATTATTGATTTTTCTGCTCCATTGTAAACAGCAGCTTGTGAGTCATCTTTCGAATGCCACTGAAGCGGCCTGCAACACCAGTGGCCCTGTTGGAAGCAACATAGATGAGGAGCTTGGGAGCCTGCCCGGGCTTCTGCTGGTACCAGGATAAGTAGTTTCCCATATTGTTGCTGGCCTTGCAGGTGACGGTGGCTTTTTCTCCAGGAGCCAAAGACAGGAAAGCTGGAATCTGTGTCATCAGAACTTGCCCAGTGGTGTCTGAAATTGAAAATAGAAAAAAAAAAAAACTCTGCCATATCCATTGTTTCCTTAATATAGCCAGCTGGGTCAATCTACAAGAAACTACTGTGCTTGCAAAGGAGAGGGTCCAGGTCACTGGACTGACCTGGAAAACTGAGAATGTTCACAGGCATGCAGAACCATCCAATGTTTCCTTACTTGGAAACCAGAGTAACAGGAGGCAGAGGACCCGAGATGGGGCTTCCATATTTGACTCTGGTTCTGACCTGAGGCAGATCTTACCCCAGATGACTGCCCTTGGCATTGATATGGGCTCTGGATGATAGTAAAGGCTGGGAGGAACATGCAAAGCAATTAGGGAGGGGCAAGCTATGCTTCCAGCTGCAGGGACATTTCACTCTCCTCTCTACACTTGAGCAACCCAGGCCCAGGTGGTAATAACAGAAAATACCTTTGGCTAAGCCTGAGTGTAGAATTTACCTTTTTTGCTCACAAAATTCAATCCTTGGATCTTATATTCCACTAAATACCTGGACTCACTCAGATGATTTTTTAATACAAATTTTATGATAACAAAATAAAGCCTATCCCCAGTGTCTTGTCATTTCCTTTGATGCATGGTTGTCTCTGGATGAAATGACTCACTCATCAGAAATGGGCCTTGGTTGCCTAGTAGTCTTTCCCAAGGTCCTTAAATTTTGTCATTGTTTATAACAATTTGTAGGGCACCATATTCAATTAGATTCAGTAGTGTGGAAACCTGGACAGGCACATCCGTGCAGATGAGCAAGACATTCATTCAATACACTGAAATCATTTCGTTGAGGTAGACAGTAGTACTTCCCATACAAACAAGGAATTCCTCATTGCATTATTCTTTGTACTAACCTATTTTGTGCACTGGATCCATCAACCAAAACCCAAGCCCTTCTCACTTTAACAGTCTTAGAAACTTCTGTTTATACTTCTGATAAATTATCTACAAACATCGTATTTAATAATAAAATATTGAGCATTTTACCCTTCATGAAGGTGTTTATTACTTTGATTCAAACCTGTATTAGAGGTCCTAAAAGTATAACACAAGACAGAGGAATAAAATATATGATTTTGAAGGAAATAAGTTAAATATTTATGAATAATGATACAAATTCTATATGAATTCTTAGATTCTAACAAAAATATCTAGGAATAATAGTTTCACACAATCTCTGGGCTCACTGTCAACATGTACAGCTTCGTGGTTTAAAGAATACTTAAATGAATAAGCACTTTCAACATGTTTATCCAGTGGAAAATTTGATATTTCTACAATTTAATTATTCCCCAAATTTACTTGTATACACATATCTGTGTGGGTAGTGCAATCCATCAAAATTTCTAAAATATTTATTGAAATCAATGAGCTGTGTGGACATAGAAATTTAAAGGAGCTTGAATCATGTGATTACATGATCCCTCAGTTGCATATCCAGAAGTGGGGTAACGGGTTCATACCACAGCTCTGTTTTTAATTTTTTGAGAAACAGTCATACTGATTTCCATAGTGGCTCCACCAGTTTCCATTCTCACCAGCAGTGAACAAGTGAATAAATATTCCTTTATTCCCACATGCTAGCAACATCTGTTGTCATTTGTTTTCTTGATAATACCCATTTTGGTTGCAATGAGATGAAATCTCAAAGCAATTTCTTTTTGTTTTTATTCTTTGTTTTTTATAATATATTTTTATTGAATTTTGTGCATTTCATACAACACATTTTAAAAATATTTTATTTATTATTTTTATTTTATGTGTATGAGTGTATTGTCTGCATGTATGTGAGTGCACCCGTGTCATGCAATGCCACGGAGGTCAGAAGAGGGCGTTGGATTCCCCTGGAACTGGAGTTAAGGACAGTGCGTAGCCGCCATGTGGGTGCTGGGAATCGAATCTGGGTCCTCTGCAAGAGCAGTCAGTGCTCTTAACTGCTGAGCCATCTCTTCAGCCCCCATACAACACATATTAATAATATTTAGTCCCTGTCCCCACCACAAAGCCTCCTCACCAGATTTTATGTATTCTATCATATATGTTAAGCCCTATCAAGTCAAATTTGTGTCTCTAGATATCCCTTGATGTGCGTTCATCCACTGGAGTCAGCCTATCTAGTGTCACTCCCTTACAGAAGACCAACCCTCCTTCACCTAGCAGTGATCAGTTGCCAATAGTCAGCTAAGGTTAGAGCTTCTTATCCGTTTCACCAGTTCTACACTGGGTTTCTGTCTGGTTTGAGTATGCATGGGCATGGGTGTTGTGCATATTGTCACTGTTGAGTATGCATGGGCATGGGTGTTGTGCATATTGTCACTGTTGTTGTAAGTTCCTATGAGCAAGTTCCCAGCTACCTGGAAAACTGTTTCCCCGTGGTTATCCACCAATCCTAGCTCTTATGTCTTTCCACCCTCTCTTCCACAATGGTCCTTGAGCTGTGGGTTGCAGAGGTTTAACATAGGAGTCCTATCCAGGGACACACACTCTGCAGTCTCTCATTCTCTACATTATGGCCAGTTGTGGCTTTCTGTGTTAAACCACCTTCTGTTGTATGAGGAAGCTTTGCTGGTGAGAGTTGAGAGATACATTAATATTCTCTCTACCTCCTGTTCCAATGTGTTCTGTAGGCCTTAGGTGCAAGGTTACACTGATATGTCACTGAGGACTGGGCATCTCAGAGACACTTATTCTCTGTGTTTGACCAGTTGTAGAACTCTGTGATAGTCTCCATCTGTTGCAAAAAGAAGCTTCTTTGATGAGTGGTGAGAGATACACTTGTCTGTAAATATAAGGATACATATTTAGCATACGGTGAGAAAGTACATTTGTCTAGGAATGTGATAGATGTACATTTTCCTCTAAGATCTATGACCCCTCCAACTATATGTATTTGGCTATATTTACAGTACCACACATGAGTTCCCTCCCATTGAGCAGGTTTTAAGTCCAATTAGATAGCTGTTGATAGGCCTCAAGATTAAAGTGCCACCACTGCACCAATAGAGATAGTTTGATGTGCTAGTCATTGTTGTGGTTATTAGGCTTTACAGCTGAAATTGAACCATTGATTGATTTTCCCCCTTAGCAGCTTGCATGATACCTCTTACACTACGAGAGCTAGTCTTCAGGAGCTAAAACGGTACATTAAAATACTGTGTGTGTGGGGGGGGGGTTCTCCATAATCCAATGGGCAAGATATATTTTTAATTAATTTATTTATTAAGTTTGGATTTTTTGAGACAGGGTCTCACTACGTAGACTAGGTTGGCCTCAAACTCACAGAAATCATCCTGCTTCTGCCTCCCAAGTGCTGAGACTAAAGGCATACACCACCATGACCAGTTAGCAAAATAATTTAGTAATATGTAGTTTAAGGACAATAGGAACCAGGAAACCCAAAAGGAAAACACATGTGGGTGCTTGTCTCTGGAGCTCCTACCTGTCACTTTACTGTGATATTGCTGTGTCCCTTTGTCAGTGTCAGTTTAGGGATGAGGCTGGGTTCATTTTTTTCATCCATTTAAATCTCAGACATAGTAGAGACTTTATTTTAAAAGAATGAAGAATTGCACAGCCATACATACACTCACACAAAGAAATAAAGCTCTACACAAGTGTAGAGGGGAATTCAGAAACTAAAAATCCAACAATCTCCCGCCCCAGAAGGGCCTGGGTTTTAAAGGTCTTAGTGGGTCACCCCCTTATTGTGAGTTGGTCAGCTTAAACAAAGAAGACTGACAGATTTATAGTTTCAAATAATGTGGTGTCCAGGTCTGCCCCCAGCCTTACCTGACCTGGTTTGAACTACTTGACTGGACAGAAAACCTGGCTGGACAGAGGTGGCCTTTATCAGATCAAAAAGAAAACAGAACTATGTCAACTTTCTTATTCCTCAGTGGCTGTGTTTGCTTCTGAGGAATTTAGACCTTTATATCTTTCTCTCTGGCCCTGGTTTTTTTTTTTTTTTGAGTATTTTTGTTTGTTTTTTGGTCTTTTTGAGGGAGGGTCTCCATGTAGCCACAGCTGCCGTGGAACTGCTTATGTAAACCAGGCTGACCTCAGTCTCACAGAGATCCGCCTGCCTCTGCCTCCCCAGGGCTGGGATTAAAGGCATGTGCCACCAATCCCAACCTTTTGTTCTGTTTTGGGGCTCAGTTGTCCTAAGCTCCTGGAAGCCAGAGAGGAGCCATATGAGAAACCTGTGATGCTTACTAGGCTATCTACTGTTCAGGCAGTAAGAAACATTGAATGTTGGCCTTTTCTTTCAAACCCTGCAAAACGATTTATGACAAGGAATTCTAATCTTTTTATCCCACCCAAACCATGTAAGACTTTTCTTTAAGGTAAGGCCCTGATGCATTCCCAAACCTGATACCCTGGGGCACTGAAGCTTCGTTCCCTTCCTTTATGCCCAGTCTTTATTTTAAAAACTTTTTTAATTTTTATTATTTTTATTTTATGTGTATACATGTATTGCCTGCATGTAGGTAAGTACACCTGTGTCAAACAATGGCTGCAGAGGTCAGAAGAGGCTGTTGGATCCCCTGGGAATGGAGTTAAGGACAGTTGTTAGCTGCCATGTGGGTGCTGGGAATCAAACCTGGGTCTTCTGCAAGAACAACCACTGTTCTTAACCACTGAGCCATCTCTTCAGCCCCTATGCCCATTCTTTTAAAACTAGCTGTGACTCGAAGTTCCTCTGATAAGCCATAGTTCCACCTCCTTCCCATGCTCTGTGGAAGGAGTCAAAGGGGCAGGACTATGGAGGTTAAACTAGAAAAACCACAAGGCCGCTTTCTCACCATTTTTTTGTGGCTGTTGGGAACCCACCAGACTTATGTTTAGGTGTGGACTTTCAAGCACAGCTGTGAATGGGGTAGTCGCCATTTTTGGAACAGAGCTCCTGGAAAGGCAGGGTTGGGTAATGCCCCACCAGTCTCAGGGGCTCCTCCCTGGGTGAGATGAGGAGCACATTAGGAAAAAGGAGTGGAGCTACTGCCATATTGAGCACAGGCCAATGCAGAGCGAGAGACACCAGGGGCAGGAGATGGTGTTGGGAGCCAAAAGGCCAGAAGAAAAACATCTTTATGGTCTTGAGAAAAGACAGCCTTATGGTTTCCTGCAAATCTCTATGGCCTTGAGAAAAGACAGCTTTATGGTTTTCTGTGAGTTTCTATAAGATAGCACTTAGTTAAAGAATGTAGAAAAACAACTTTGTGACCCAGGCTAAGTCAGCCTTGAGAAATGTTTTATGCTCACCATAGCAGTTAGCAGATGTTCCTTTAGGATAAGAAATAAACCTCCCTAGCTATAGCATCCAATTAGCGTCTGCCCAGCACTTTCCTTCTCCTTACCTTCCCCCTCCCAACTACCAGTATATATGCCTGCTGCTTCTTTCAAATAAAATTTTGAGGCTTGATCAGATCCTTGTCTTGCCTCCATTTCCTCGCATTTCTTGTTCGTTTCATTCCTTCAGGTTATTCTCCCGACCCCCCAACGTTGAAGCCCCGCAGGCCGGGGCAAGATGGATGGCACCAGCATTCAAATATGGAAAAGGAAAAGCCTCTAAGAATGCACTATGGAAAATCTGAACAGAATGTCTTATGTCAGTTTGTCAATCCACATCAGGACCAGGACCCTTAGTGGGGGTGGGTCTCCCAGTAGGAAAAGGAAAATTTAGTGAAACACTAGCCAACAAGGAAAGACTGGACCCCAGTCAATGGGGAAAAGGCACAGCACTCTTGTGTTAGGGATAAAAGGCCACCAAGCATCCTCATCAATGTGTGCTTTCTGGATATGACTGACCATGCAACGCACTTTTTTGCAAAAGTAAAAATCAACCTTGCTGAGTTACTGTTGGCAGCATGTCCTTTGTGCGGTATTGGGAGGGTCTTAGGATCACAGATTTTTTTTTTCAGTTTTTTTTATACTCATAAAGAAATTTATTTTGAAACAACTCTTCAGCATACATATAATTTTACTTCAAAGTTGAAAAGCAAATTTGCATACTAATAAGATGAATGTGTTTATTTTCACATTAATGATGAAATCTTGGCTGGAGGACTTGGAGAACCTACATTCAATTTTTTTTGTTTTTAATTATTTATTTAATAACCACATACTTAGAAGAAGCATTTCATTACAACAGCATTGACATATTCAGTAACAATTTTCTGATCTAAGATGCATCTCTTTCAAAATAAATTTCTTTAAAGTGTTAGGTTTACAATTGAATTAATGCAGTTATACCATATTGTACTCAGTATAAACCCTATAAGACATAAAATTAAATGAGGTTTTAACCTTTATAAAAGATATCCATTTCATTATTAAAATGCAGTTTCATACAGAAAAAATTCATTTTTAATGCAATTGACATTAAGATGTTTGCACATGCCTTTCTAATCTCTACATATCTGATTATTACCAGTAATAGTTGGTTACTTTCTGAGCTCCTTGGCATCTGAGCATGGAAATAAAGTCATCAGGTAGATTTCAATGGTAATGTTTTTCACATCTACTAATTATTAAGGACCAACTGTTTATGCTTTGAAGAATTATTATTTTTTAATCATTTTTTAAATTTTAATAGCTACATGATTAGAAGAAGCATTTCACAACAGCTTTAATAGAGTAACACATTCCAGAGCAAGAGTACATCTCTTTCACAAGTGGGTGCAAGTTTCTAGGTTCACAGTTGAATTAATACAGTTGTATATTATTGAGCTCAGAATAAGCCCTGTAAGATATAAATTGGATGAGTTTTTAACCTTTAAAAAAGATCTCCATTTCATTTTACAATATATTGTTCCTTGCAGAAAGACTCATTGTTTTGCTACTAACACTGAGATGTTGGCACATGCATCTCTAATCTGTATGCATCTGATTATTACTAGTCAAAATCAGTTGCTCTTGGATCCGTGGTGCCCGTGTATATCGATAAAGTCACTGGATAGATTGCAATGGTATTATTTATCACCTCTAATAATTAGCATGATGTAAATTTCCATGCTTCCTCCTCAAATATTATAATTTTTAAAAGTTGTTGATTTGTGTGTGTGTGTGTGTGTTTATCACACAGAACATCCCAAACCATCTCATTCGACTATACACCCACTTCCCAGATGGCACCCTCCCATAGCCTCCCTGCCCCCACTAGAGCCCTTATACTCTGATATCCCTGCTAATGTCTGCTGTGTTGTCGGCACCCCCAGCCATTCCTCACTACTTGCCCTTCTGGTGAATGTAGTCAACCTATCTAGAGGTCTTTGTTTTAGGAGGGTCAGCTGTTCCTCATCTAGCAGTGATCAGTTGTCAATATGCCTTTAGATAAGATTGGGATCTGCTGTTCACTTTCCCAGTTCTATGCTGGGTTACCATCTGGGAGTCCCTTTGGCCATCCTGGCCAACAATTCAAAAGAAGGCATCTCCTATCTGGCATTGTTGCTTGTTATGTAGCCTTTATCTATGCATATGGACTCTTAAGAAATTATATTGGCCCCTTTAATCTTTGGTTATACTTTCCTTTTGGGTGTTTAAGGCCATACACTTGGCCCAGATAATCCAATTTATTTTTATTCTTTAGGTCATTTGAGGATCTGTTCCTCAGGGGTCACATGGGCTTGAGGAGCCCCTGGCTCCTTTCTTTTACCAGTTCAGCCTATGTGAAGATAAGTCAAAGGTCCTACTTGACCAGAGCTGGCTTCACTTGGAAGCATGGAAGAAGTGATTTCTCTGTGTTGACTCTCCTCTTTGCAGACTGGACACTGGTTCAAGTCCATCTGGTGGGGTCTCCTCGGCCTCCTTGATCAAGAGGACAGGTGACCCACCACCATTATAGGACATTTTGAGAGATGCTCATAGTCCCCTGGAACTAGTCAATCTAGGAGGGCTAGGAGCAAAAACTGTCCTTTATGTCCCTTTGACCAAAGTACTATAGGCCTCAAAGTATGTCTATTAAACATCCAAGAAGGTTAGTTCCACCAGTCTGGTGCATTTAATTACTGTGTCATGTAGATAGATCTTGGGAAAAGACCAGTTGTTCTCAGATAAACCTTACCCAGACATATATTTCTTGATGTGCTGTGTATAATTTGTCAGTAGGTTGTAGGAGTAATATGGTTCCCTCTGGTTTTCAAAACTAGCTAGACATTATTTATGTCTCGCATTGTCTCACTCCTCCATCATAGTTTTCCCACTTAAGGTGCCCCCATTTCCCCACCTTTCTCCCTTAATAATACCTTTCTCCTATGGTCCTCTTGAGCTCCTTCTTTCCTTTTATCCCTGAGGTTCCTCGTATATCCTTCCTTCCCCGCTCCCTTAAACTAACCCAATCTTTATCCATATCTCCCTTGTTAAGGCCTGCTTCCAACTGTTCTTCTCTTTCAGGTTCTTTCTTTTCCTTTACCTCCCTGGTTCGTTTCCATTGTCCTGGTTCCTGTAGTTATGTCTGGATAAATACTCATCACAGTTTGTTTCTAGGATCCACATATGAGAGAGACCATATGTTAATTTTTTTTCTGAGTCTGTGATACTTCACTTAGTATAACAGTTTCTAGTTCCATCCACTTACCTGCAAATTTCATGATTTCATCTTTCTTCACTGCTGAGTAAAACTCCATCGTATAAATGAACCACATTTTCATTATTCCCTCGTCAACTGAGGGACACTTAGGTTACTTCCATCTCTTAGCTATTGGGAAAAGAGCAGCAATAAACATGGATGTACAAGTGTCTCTGAAATAGGATGAATTATTTGGGTGGTATAACTGGGTCAAATAGTAGGTTCATTTGTAGTTTTTTAAGAGTTCTCCACACTGCTTTCCATAGGGGTTGAACAAGTTTGCAGCCCCACCAGCAGTAGATGAGTGTTCCCCTTTCCCCACATCCTCTAAAAACTATAGCTCTGTAATACAGCTTAAAATCTAGTATAGTAATCCTCTTAGTGCTCAGGGTTGTTTTGGCTATCCGAGGTCTTTTGTACTTCGATATGAACCTTAGGATGTTTTTTTCCAATTCTTTGAAAAATGCCATGGGCATTTTGATTGGCATTGCATTGAATCTATAAATGACTTTTGGTAAGATGGTCATTTTCACAATATTAATTCTTCTAATCCATGAGCATGGGAGGTCCTTCCATCTTCTGATGGCTACCTCAATCTGTTTCTTTAAGGATTTAAAATTTTCATTGTAGAGCTCTTTAATGCCTTTGGTAAGGTTTATTCTGAGATATTTTATTTTCTTTGCAGCTATTGTGAAGGGGAGTGTTTCCCTGTGCTCTTTTTCTGATTGCTTGTTATTGGTATATATAAAGGCTACAGACTTTTGTAGGTTAATTTTGTAACCTGCCACTTTATTGAATGTGTTAATAATTTCTAGGAGTTTTCTGGTGGAATTTTTGGCATCTCTTAGATATAATATCATATCATCTGCAAAAAGGGATATTTTGATCGCTTCTTTTCCAATTATTACTCCTTTAATTTCCTACTCTTGTTTTGCTCTTACAAGAGTTTCAAGTACTATGTTAAAGACAAATAGCAATAGTGGACAGCCTTGTCTGGTTCCTGATTTCAATGAGAATGCTTCCAGTTTTTCTCCATTGAGAATGATGTTGGCTGTGGGTTTGTTATATATGGCTTTAATTATGTTGAGGTATGTTCCCTCCAGTCCAATTCCCTCTAGGACTTTGAACGTAAATGCATGTTGAATTTTGTCAAAGGCCTTCTCTGCATCTATTGAGATGACCATGTGGTTCTTGTCTTTGAGGCCATTTATATGATTTATGACATTTATTGACTTACGTATATTGAACCATTCCTGCATTTCTGGGATAAAGCCAACTTGATCATGGTGGATGATCTTTTTGGTATATGTCTGTATGTAGTTTACAAGTATCTTGTTGAGAATTTTTGCATCTATGTTCATTAAGGATATGGGTCTACAGTTTTCTTTTTTCGTTGTATCTTTACCTGGCTTTGGTATTAGAGTAATACTGGATTCAAGAAGGAATTTGGAAGTTCTCCCTCAGTTTCTATCTTTTTGAACAAATTAAGTAGTATTGGATGTAGATCTTCTTTAATGTCTGATAGAGCAAGACAGGGTCATTGGACCCTCGCCACATTATCCAGCCACTCTTCCCAGCCAATTCTATGTAATTTGACCCTAATCTCACATGGCCTCCTGGATTTGGGGAGGACTAAAGTATACAATCTGGGGAAGGATTGATTTAGTTTGGGTGGTTCCCATCCCTTTAGATATGCATCCATTTCTTTTAGGTTTTCAAATTTAGTAACATATAGGTTTTTAAAGTATTCCCTTATAATGTTCTGTATGATTCTGGCGTCTGTTGTTTCCCCTTTCATCTCTGATTTGTTGATTTGGAGGTGCTCTTTCGGTTAACTGGGCTAGCGGTCTGTCAATCTTGTTCATCTTTTCAAAGAAACAGCTCTTGGAATTGTTGATTCTTTATATTATTTTCTTTGTTTCAATTTCATTAATTTCTTCCATGATTTTTGTTATTTCTTCTTGTCTCTGATTATTTGATGTAGGCATTTAGAGCTATAAACTTCTCTCTAAGGACTGCTTTTGGTGTGTCCCGGAGGCTTTGTTGTGTTGTATTGTCCTTTTCATTTAGTTCCAGGAATACTTTTATTTCTTTCTTAATTTCTCTTTTGACCCATTTGTCATTCAGGAGTGTGTTGTTTAATCTCCATGTGTTCATGTGGAGATTAAGGCTTCTTCTGGTGTTGACTGTAATCTTTATTGCATTGTGGTCTAATAGAATGCACGGAATTATTTCAATCTTTTTGTATTTGTTGAGATTTGTTTTGTGCCCCAGTATACGGTCAATTTTGGAGAAGGTTCCATGGGGTCCTGAGTAGAAATTATGTCCTTTGGTGCTTGGGTGGAACACTCGGTAGATGTCTGTTAAGTCCATTTGATATATGGTACTGTTTAATTCAGATGTCTGTATGTGAACTCTCTGCTCTGTTGATCTATCTAATGGAGATAGTGGGGTATTGAAGTCCCCTACTATTAATGAGTTGGGATTAATCTGGGTCTTAAGTCCTGTAGTATTGTTTTTATGAAGTTGGGTGCAACAGAGTTTGGTGAATATATGTTCATGATTGTAATATCTTCTTGGTCAATTGTTCCTTTGATCAGAATGAAGTGGTGCTCTTTGTCTCTTCTGATTAGTTTTAAAGTCTATTTTATCAGATATTAGAATTGCTACACCTACTTTTTTTAGTACCTTTTGCTTGGTATAATTTTTACATCCTTTCACTTTAAGATAGTGTCTGTCCTTGAAAGTGAAATGAGTTTCTTGCAGACACCAAAAATATGGGTTTTGTTTCTTAATCCATTCACCTAGTCTGTGTCTTTTTACTGGTGAGTTTAGTCCATTAATATTTAAAGATATTAATGAAAGATGAGTATTGAATCCTGTCATTTTTATTTCAATTTACGTTCGTGATGTAGCTGTACTTTTCCACAGTTATAACTTCATTGAATTTCTTTCTGCAACTCCTTGGGTATAGTCATTCCTTTCTTCAGCCCTTTGTATTGCTTCCAGATTTCTATGAAGGTTTGTGGGTATAGAAATCTAGGTTGGCATCTGTGGTCATTTAGAACTGGGAATACTTTGGTCCTGGCTCTTCTGGCTTTCATAGCTTGCACTGAAAAACCAGCTGTAATCCTAATGAGTTTTCCTTTATATGTGACTTGTTGTTTCTCTTTTGCTGTCATCAGTATTGTCTCTTTATTTTGTATGTTAGTGTTCCACTATGATGTGCTGTGGAGAGTTTCTTTTCTGGTCCTGTCTTTTTGGTGTTCTATATGCTTCTTGTATTTGTATGGGCATGTCTTTCTCTAATTTTGGGAAATTTTCTTTCACGATTCGTTGAAGATCTGGTCCATGCCATTATCTTGGGATTCTTCTCCTTCCCGTATGCCTATGATTTGTAAGTTTGGTCTTTTTATGGTGTCATACAGTTCCTGCATATTCCATTCTTGTGATTTCTTAAGTTTTTCATAATCTTTGCTTGAGTGGTCTAGTTCGTCCAGTTTATCGTCCAGTCTTGATACGGTTTTCCATTCCATTCATCCTATTGGTGAGGCTTTCTCCTGTCATTTCTAATTGGCTTACTGAGTGTTTCACTTCCTTCTTCATTTCAGCCTGAGTAGTCTTCAATATTTCTCTTTTCTGAGTTCATTCAGAAGTTTATCCCTATCTTCCTTTA
>NW_008356043.1:62975-94740 GCF_000622305.1 Nannospalax galili
GAGGCCCAAGTCAGATGAGGATCAGATGCTCTCAGGCTTTCTCTTATGGTCTGGATCCCTCCAGGAAAGATTTTGGCCTCAGGAATTTGGGGGTTGGACTGGCCTGGGAGCCAAGCCCAAGAAAGATGCTGGTCTAAGGCAGCTGGTGGCCATGCCACCCAGAGATGCAAAGGCAGATGGGGCAGGAAGAGGCCCCAAGGACTCCTGGGGTCTGCCCTGGGGAGCTAGATTGGTCTGGATGGAAAGGATCAGAATGAGGAAAGGTCAGCCTCAGCATCTAGGAAAAAGGCTGGGAATGGGACAGGACCCAGGCTAGGAGGAGAGACCAGCAGGGGAGATGGGAGGGTGAATGAGGCTGGGGGAGTCAAGGCACAGAGGGCGTGATCAACTTACCCCAGAGAGAGGCCTGCGTGGCATACAGGTCCAGGGAAGCAGAGGGAGGTGAGGGTGGGGCCAGGCCCAGAAGCGGTGCTCCAGGGGAATTGAGAAGGCACTGAGTTGGTCTGGATGCAAAGAATCAGGAAGCAGTGGTGGTTCCCCAGGTGTCTGGGGTGCCAAGACAAGGAATGGGACAGGACCCAGGCTAGGAGGAGAGGCTTGCAGGGGAGATGGGATGCTGAATGAGGCTGGAGAAGTCAAGGCATGGAGGGTGTGATGGACTTACCCTGGAGAAAGAGGCCTGCAGGTCAGAGAGAGATTTTTTTCATATTTTTAACATAGTTGTTATTGTATTTTTTGTGTGTTTCATACACAACATCTTTTTATGAGCTGAATCTAGTAATTTACTTCTTTTTTTAAAATAATTTACTGAGAATTTCATTCATGCATATAAGGTGTTTTGATCAAATCCATGCCCACTCCCACACTCCAACTCCTCCCATATCTCCCCTTCACTTTTTTCTGATAACTTCAGGTATACTTCCTTCTTCTTTTATTTATTTATTTTTATGGGGCTTTTGGTTACTCAAATGTTCCCCCTCTGAAGAGGTAACCCTAAAATCTTATAAGGATTAGATAAGAGCTCCCAAATACTTTTCACGTTTTTGCTTTGGAACAGAGTATGTTCTAAAAGGCCCAAGGACATTTTGACTTTTAGCCAAGAAACTGAATACTTTTCTTTGGGATATTTTTACCCTAACTGCCTAGCCAATTCCTACCTCCTATTCTTATCATGCCATCCTCTGAAGGAGTTACCCAAACTACCAATAGGGAATAGGGACACAGACCTCTCTGGCTTCTTCCATGCTGAACAGGGTCACAGGGTGAGGCAATTGGAGTACGCTTCAGTGGGTCTATCTAAAAGACTCTCAAAATTGCATAACTCTTATCTCTAAGGGGAAAAGAAAGTCACTCAGTCATGAATAGGAGATGTGAAGGAGAAGTAAAGGCAAGAGTAATTAGCATTACAAGCCCTAGATGGGGAACTAGAAAAATGTTAGAACAGGGCAATTTTCAAATGTTCATATGAGAGTTCTTGACAAGGGCTTCTAAAACCATCCCTCTATTGGGTTCCTCCACATTTTCCTTTTGTCTTCCAAGCCTGACTCTAGAGTGATGGATTCAGAATTTGCTTTCAGATATTTAGACAGCTTTTGGAGTGGTTAGAATCAGTGTCAGTTCCCCCTCAAAGGCTTCTAGATAAGAGAAGAAAACAAATTTATCCATTATTTTAGAACAAGACCAGGTTGTCTCCCTTAGCTACAGGTGGGCCCTACAGTATTGGAAACCAAGATTTGAAGCCATACATCTGAGCAGCATTTTCTGATTAGGAACAAAATTATCAACGAGAAATAATTGTCTAAATAACTGTTTATATAGACTTAATCCTAATGTCTAGGAAGTGTAATCCCTTGAACTCTTAAAGAAATATACTAATAACTTTACTCTTTGGTTATACTTTCCTTTGGGTGTGTAAGACCATACAATTGGCCCAAGTAAATCAATTTACTTTTACACTTAAAGTCATTTGAGGATCTGTGCTCGGGGGTCACATGGGCTTGGGAGGAGACCCTGGCTCCTTTCTTTTACCAGTTGCATCTATGTGAAGATAAATCAAAGGTCCTGCTTGACCATGTCTGGCTTCACTTAGAAGCATGAATGAGATGTTTCCTCTGAGTTGACCCTCCTCTATGTAGACTGGATACTGGTTTAAGTCCATCTCGTGGGGTCTCCACGTCCTCCCTGAACAAGAAGACAGGTGACTCACCACAGTTACAGGACATTTTGAGAGATGTCCCATAGTCCCCTGGAACTTAATAGACCTTGGAGGGCAAGAGGCAAAAACTGTCCTGTAAGTCCCTCTGAACACATTATTATAGGCCTCAAACTATGGCTGTCAAATATCCAATAAGGTTATTTCTACCAGTCTGGTATTTTTACTTATCATGTGCTATGTAGATGAGGCTTGAGTTAAAAAAAACAAATGTTCTCAGATAAACCTTGACTAAACTATGACCATAGAAATTTTAAGATTATGTGTATATTATTTTTGTCACATCCTTTATATATCATAACAAAACCTAAACAGACCTTCATCACTTGCTTAGGCTATCTTATTTTTTTCTATTTTAGAAAATATTTCCATTCCCATATCTTTTAAACATCTTTGACATTCTCATTTTCTTCTTTTTTAGATAATTATGAGACATAATAGCATTAACAAATACATTTTCCATCTGTTGTGAGACTTTGTTTCCTGAGGATGCTAAGAAATGATTATTCACTTTTAAGGTTATAGTGTCAAACCAATGTTTGATTAAAGTTATACTGTGTAACCAATGAATTTATTAAGCTTACTTACTGAGATAACTGAGGGGTTGCTGAGGTGGATGTATGACCTGAGGATATGCACACTGGAAAGCCTTTACCCAACATGGGTCATGCCTTCTCTTCCTAGCCTTCCCTAGATTAAATACTTTACTCTCCCCAAGTCGAGGAGGCCATGTGTGATTAGGGTCAAATTACATACACTTGGCTCCAGTGAGGGTCCAATGACCCTGCTTGGCCCTACTTTAATGAATGAGCACAACCATATAACAAGCCCAATTGTGATGATGCTTAGCAATCAGGCTCAGCTGAAGTCATGATGATGGTAGTTATCTCATACAGAAGGGAGTGCTGTACAGAATCATCTTATCAAAAGGATCTGGAATTTAAAAGGATTTGGTGCTAGGATCCACACATGAGGGAGAACATACATCGTTTGTTTTTCTGAGTCTGTGTTACTTCACTTAGTGTAACAGTTTCTAGATCCATCCATTTACCTGCAAATTTCATTATTTCATCTTTCTTTGCAGCTGAATACAACCCATTGTGTAAATATACCACATTTTTGTTAACCAATCATCAGATGAGGAGCACTTAGTTTGCTTCCATCTCTTAGCTATTGTGAAAAGAGCAGCAACAAGCATGGTTGTACAAGTGTCTCTACGATAGGATGAGTTCTTTGTGTATATGCCAAAGAATAGTATAACCTGGTCATATGGTAGGTTCATTTTTAGTTGTTTAAGAATTCTCCACACTGTTTTCCATAGAAGTTGCACGAGTTTGCAATCCCAGCAGCAGGGAAGGAGCATTCTCCTTTTTCCACATCCTAGCCAACATTTGGTATCATTTGTTCTCTTGATCCTAGCCAGTCTGATTGGGGTAAGGTAATACCTTGGGGGTGGGGTTAATGTGCATTTCCCTAATTACTAACGATGTTGAACACTTTTTGAGATGTTTCTTAGCCATCTTTAGTTTTTCCTTTGAGAACTCTCTGTTTAGATCTTTAGCCCATCTTTTAATTGGGTCGTCTGGTTTCTCGATTCTTTGTTCTTT
Source organism: Nannospalax galili (assembly GCF_000622305.1). Classification (NCBI taxonomy): domain Eukaryota; kingdom Metazoa; phylum Chordata; class Mammalia; order Rodentia; family Spalacidae; genus Nannospalax; species Nannospalax galili. The sequence continues at coordinate 66,795 of NW_008356043.1, forward strand.
GAGTTCTTTAGATATTCTGGATGTTAAGCCTCTGTTAGATGTGTCACTGGTGAAGTTTTTCCCATTCTGTGAGTTTTCTCTTCACTTTTTTGACCATTTCTTTTGCTGTACAGAAGTTTTTTAGTTTAATGAGGTTTCACTTGTTGATTGCTGAATTAATTCCTGAGCAACTTCTGTCTGATTTAGGAAATCCTTTCCTACACCTATATCCTGTAAGTTACTGCCAATATTTTCTTCCAAAAGTTTCAGGGTTTCCAGTTTCACATTGAGGTCTTTGATCCATTTGGAGTTGACTTGTGTGCAAGGTAGAAGAGAAGGATCTAGTTTCAGTCTTCTACAGGTGGAGATACAGTTTTGCCAGCACCATTTGTTGAAGATGCTGTCTTTCTTCCATTGTGTGTTCTTGGCATCTTTGTCAAATACCACATGGCTGAAATTGCTTGTACTCAGGTTTGGATCATCAATGATGTTCCATTGATCCATGTGCCTATTTTCGTGCCAGTACCATGCTGTTATTACATGGTATACTATACATTTTATAGCTCTGTAATACACTTTGAGATCTGGCATATTAATCCCCCCAGCACTGGTCTTTGTGCTCAGGGTTGCTTTGGCTATCTGGGGTCTTTTGTGTTTCCATATGAATTATAGGATGGTTTTCACTAATTTTGTGAAGTATGTCATAGGAATTTTGATTGGGAATGCACTGAAACTATATATTGATTTTGGTAGGATGGTCATTTTCACAATATTAATTCTTCCAATCTAAGAGCATGGGAGGTCCTTCCATCTCCTAATGTCTTCTTCAATCTCTTTCTTTAATGATTTAAAATTTTCATTGTTGAGTGTGGGAGACAGGCTTGAGCCTAGGGTGATATTGCAACTGTCAGGGTCACATGGTTTCCAGGAATCCAGGCTCTGTAATCTGAAACTCAGTATGCTAATGACGCATCCTACCCTCTATTCTGTGATAGGACATTAAGTCTGTTATGCTAATAAGGTGTCCTACTTTCTGTACTGTGATAGGATGCTAAATCTGTTATGCTAATGAGGTATCCTACTTGCTGTGTTGTGATTGGACCACTACCCCTATATAAGCTTGTGCCTTCCTGGAGTAAACCAGACCTGTGCCACTGAACCTGGTCTCCTGTGTCTGAATGCAGCTCTGCTGACACAGTCTCCTCACCAGCCCTGGGGTCCGGGACCGGGCAGAAGCAGCGACTACAGGAGGCAGCACAGGGCAGGCAAAAGAGCTGCCTCAGCACCAGGTGAGCAGAAGAGCAGCCTCAGCCCAGGGCAGGCAGAAGTGTGGCCTCAGCCTAGGGCGAGTGGAGGAACAGCCTCGACACCTGTGAGAACAGACAAGTGGCACCCACGAGAATGGAGGAGCAGCTGCCACTGGCAGTGACTGCAGTCGAGATCTTTTGTGTCTTTGGTTAGATTTATTACAAGATTTTTTTTTCTCAATTGTGAATTTTTTTTTCTCAATTCTTCATTGCTGTGACAAAACACTCTAACCAATACCAACTTGGGGAGGAAAGGGTTTATTCAGCTTACATCTCCCAGGTTGCAGTTCATCAGGGAGTCCAAGGTAGGAACTCAGGGCAGGAACCTAGAAGCAGGAGCTGGAGCACAGGCCACAGAGGAACACTGCTTAATGGCTTGGTCCCTGGCCCCTGCTCAGCCTGCTTTTTTATGCAACACAGGCCCACCTGTCCACAGATGGGACCACCCACAGTGGGCTGGGCCCTCCCACTTCACTCATCAAGAAGATGCCTCTCAGGCAGAGGCCATAGGCCAGTCCAATAGAGGAAATCCCCCAATTGAAGCTCCCTCAACCCAGGTGTGTCAAGTTGACACTAAAGGTATCCAGCACAGAGCATTTCCCTGTATTATTTCTCCAATTGCTTGTTATTGGTATATAGAAAGGCTACTGATTTTTGTAGATTGATTTTATAACCTGCCACTGTACTGAAAGTGTTGATCACTTCTCAGTGTTTACTGGTGGAACTTTTGGGATTTCTTAGATATAGTATCATATCATCTGCAAAAAGTTGATAGTTTGACCTCTTCTTTTCAAATTATTACTCATTTAATTTCCTTCTCTTGTCTTGTTGCTCTTCATATCCTTTTCTGATTCCTGATTTTAATAGGAATGCTTCCAGTTTTTTTTTTCCATTTAGAATGATGTTGGCTGTGGTTTTGTTGTATATAGCTTTAATTATGTTGAGGTAGGTTCCCTCAAGTCCAGCTCCCTCTAGGACATTGAACATAAATGCCTGCTGAATTTTGTCAAATGCCCTTTCTGTACCTATTGAGATGACAATGTGTTTCTTTGTCTTTGAGAACATTTATATGATAAATGACATTTATGGACTTGCATATATTGAACAAGCTCTACATCTCTGGGATAAAGCGTATTTGATCATGGTAAATGATCTTTTTGATGTGTTTCTGTATGCAGTTAGCAAGTATTTTGAGAATTTTTGCATCTATGTTCTTTTAGGAAGGAATTTGGGAGTTCTCCCTCTGTTTCTATCATTTTGGATAATTTAAGTAGTATTCGTTAGAGGTCTTCTTTAAATGTGTGGTAGAATTCTGCTGTAAATCCATCTGGTGCCTGGGCTTTTTTTAGTTGGGAGACTTTGTATTGCCATTTCAATTTCCTTCTATGTTATGGGTCTGTTTAAACTGTTGATCTCTTCTTGGTTTAACTTTGGTGGTTCCCATGATTTCAGTTATCCATCCATTTCTTTTAGACTTTCCGATTTAGTAACATATAGGTTTTTAAAATATTCCCTTATAATGGTCTGGATCTTTTGGGTGTCTGTTGTGATGTTTCCCCTTTCATCTCTGATTTTGTTGATTGGATTTGCTCTTGCTTTCTTCTGGTTAACTGGGCTAAGGGTCTGTCTTCAGCTTTTCAAAGAACCAGCTCTTATGTTCTTTGATTCTTTGTATTGTTTACTTTGTATTATTTCTTCTCTTCTGCTGGGTTTGGGTTTCATTTCTTCTTGCCTTTCCAGTGTCCTGAGTTGCAATGGTAGGTCATTTATTTGGGCCCTATATAATTTTTTAATGTAGGCACCTAGAGCTATAAACTTCCCTCTTAGGACTGCTTTTAATGTGTCCCAGACGTTGTGTTGTATTTTATTATCCTTTTCATTGAATTCCAGGAATTCTTTTATTTCTTTCCTAATTCCTTCTTTGACCCACTCATTGTTTAGAAGTGTGTTGTTCAATTGCCACAAGTTCATGTAGTGACTAGGGCTTTGTCCAGTGTTGATTTTGAGGTTTATTGCATTGTGGTCTGATAGAATGCATGGGATTATTTCAATTTTTTGTATTTTTTGAGGTTTGTTTTATGGCCCAGTACGTGGTCAATCTTTGAAAAAGTTCCATGCGGTGCTGAGTAGAAAGTGTGTTCTTTGGTGCTTGGGTGGAATATTTGAAAGATGTCTTTTAGGTCCATTTGATGTATGGTATCATTTAATTCAGATGTCTCCCTGTTTATTCTTTGTCCAGTTGACTTAACTGAAACAGTGGGGTATTGAAGTCCCCTGCTATTACTGACTGGGGATTAATCTGTGTCTTAAAGTCCTGTAGTGTTGTTTTTATGAATTTTGGTGCACCAGAATTTGGTGCATATATGTTATGGATTGTAATATCTTCTTGGTTAACTGTTCCTTTGATCAGAATGAAGTGATCCCTCCTTATCTCTTCTAATTAGTTTTACTTTAAAGTCTGTCAGATATTAGAATTGAAACCTCTGCTTGTTTCTTAGTGTCATTTGCTTGGAATATTCTTTATCATCTTTTTACCTTAAGGTAATGCCTGTCCTTGAAAATGAGATGGGTTTCTTAATCCATTTACTTAGCCTGTGTCTTTTGACTCAGGAGTTCAGTCCATTGATATTTAAGCTTATTATTGAAAGTTGTGTATTGGTTGCCATCATTTTGATTGTTGTTTGAGTTCTCTATTTTTCTGTTTCCTAGATTATACCTTTATTTAGTTTTTGTTGTTGTTGTTGTTTTGTTGTTTTGTTTTTTTTTTTTTTTTTTTTGCCCCCAAGGTATAGTTGTTTCTCTCTCTTCTCTCTACATTGCTTCAGGTATTCTTAGAAGGCCTGGTTGCTTTCAGGCTATTTGTATCATGGAAGATTTATCTTTCCCCCTAAACTATAACTATTTTTGTTGGGTAAAGTATTCTGGGCTGGCATCTATTATCATGTGGAACTGGAAATACCTTGGTCCAGTCTCTTCTGGCTCTCATAGTTTTCATTGATAAGTCAGCTGTAATCCTGATGGGCTTTCCTTGTGTTCTGGTTTTTTCTTTTGCTGCTTTCAGTATTCTCTCTCTGTTCTGTACATTTAGTGTTTTTACTGTGATATGTCGTGGGGAGTTTCTTTTCTGATCCTGTCTATTTGGTGTTCTATGTGCTTCCTGTATTTGTATACGGATGTCTTACCATGGAGGAATGCTACTTACTGGCTTGCTCCTTGGCCCCTGCTCAGCCTGCTTTCTTATGCAGCACAGGCCCACCTGCCTAGGGGTGGTACCACCCACAGTGGGCTGGGTCCTCCCACATCACTCATCAAGAAGATGCCCCTCAGACATGGCCACAGGCCAGTCTAATAGAGGCAATTCCCCAACTGAGGCTCCCAAAACCCAGGTGTGTCAAGCTGACACTAAAGTTATCCAGCACACCTTGTATGTGACTTGTTTTTCTTTAGCAGCTTTCAGTATTCTCTCTTTGTTCTGTATATTTAGTGTTTGTACTATGGTATGTCATGGGGAGTTTCTTTTCTGAGCCTGTATTTTTGGTGTTCTATGTGCTTCCTGTATTTGTATGGGGATGTCTTTCCTTAATTTTGGTAAGTTCTCTTCTACAATCCTGTTTAAGATCTGGTCAACACCATTAACCTGAAATTCTTCTCCTTCCTCTATTCCTATCATCTGTACATTTGGTCTTTTCATGGTGTCCCACATCTCTTGTATATTCCATTCCTGGTTTTTGTTTTATTTTCCATAATCTTTGCTTGAGTGGTCTATTTCTTCAACTTTATTATCAATTGTTGATAATTCTGTTTTCCATTTCATTCATTCTAGAGGTGAGGCTTTCCCCTGTTGTTTCAAGTTGGGTTATTGAGTTTTGTACTTCCTTCTTCATTTCTTCCTGTTTTCTTGAATGTTTCTTTTTATCTCTTTTGTGATTTCATCCAGAAGTTTATCCCTATATTCTTTTAGTTCTTTGACTTGTTTGTTCATGTGTTCTTTAAATTCATTGAATTTCTTGATTATGTTTATGATTGTTCTTTTAAATGCAGTCTCCTGGGTTATCTCTAGTGGGTTCTCCTTGTAGAACTCTTCTATAGGATTGGTGGAGTCGGGTGGGGACATAGTGTTTTGGCTTTCCATTTTATTATTCTTCGTTGTGATTTTGGCATGTAAGTTTCCTTTGTTGTTTATGATTCTGATATGAGAATTAAGTTGAAGTATGCTCTGTTTGTATTATCCAGGTGCCTAGATCCTTTCTTTATTGGTTATGTAAAGCTGGTTGGTACAGGGTTCAGGTTCTCTCAGGTTTAATTTGGAGGGAACTGATGGCTTCAGTTCAGTTATTCAGGAGTAACCACAGAAGCCCAATTCAGGTTCCTGTCAGGTACACTCAGGCTTCCTTCACCACGTGGAGGCAGGATCCGGGGGCTCTCAGGCAGTCCCCTGCATTCTCGGGCCCTCTGCCAGAGGGAGGCCAGAGGGAGGCCAAAACTCAGCACTCTCTGGTGGCCTGCTGAGATCAGAGACACTACACAGATGGAGGTCCGAAACTATCCTCTCACGCTGTCTCAAAGCAATTTAATTTGACAATTTTTCAAGTATTTAGTTAGGGTCATTCGTATTTCTTTTTTGAGAACCTTCTTTTCAACTCACTAAACCATTTATTGATTTAATGATTTGACATTTTTGGTGTTTGATTTTTGCAACTTTCTCTGTGTATCTTAGACATTAATCTTTTGCCTGATGTATAGGTGGCAAGGATTTTTTCCCAATCTGTAAACTTCTTCACTCTGGTAGAAACCCTTTAATTTCATGTGATCCCACTAGTCAATTCTTGGGATTATTTCCTGTGCTAGTAAAGCCGTTTTCAAATCATCCTGGCTTAAGCCTATATCATGGGTATTCTTCCTATGTTTTTCTCCATCAGTTTTAAAGTTTCAAGTCTAATATTAAGGTCTGTGGTCCATTTTGATTTGACTTTTGTGTAGGGTGAGAAATACAGGTCTAGCTTCATTGTTCTATGTGTGGAGATGCAATTTTCCCAGGAGGATTTGTAAAACGGCCAATTTCTTTGTCAAAAATTGGGTGGCTGTCCTTTGTTCGACTTCTGGGTCCCTTGCTCTATGTCATTAGTCTACAGGTGACAGTACCATAGAGTTTTTGTTACTAATGCCCTGTGATAACAGTTTGTGATTCCTTCAGCATTGCTCTTAGTACTTAGGAATGGAGATCAAATATTCATATTCTTCATATCTTCCTTATTAGCTTCCTCTCATTAAATGTATTATTTCCTGTGCTTTTATGGTTAAGACAGCTTGCATCTTCCTCTATTTTCTGCAGTGCTGGCTTGGTGGTCATAAACTTCCTATTTTGTGCTTATTTATCCATCTTTACTTTTGTTAGGTAGTATCTTAGTTAGTGATTATATCATCCCATGTGTTCCTATCTATTTGGGTTTCTAAGGTGCCTCTTGTGTGTGGATGTCTGTTTGTTTCTCTAAATTTGGAATCCTCTTCTCTAGTTTCATTGAATTGATGCTCTGTGTCTTTGATGTTTATCTCAGCCCCTTCTTCTACCACGTATTTTCTGAGGTTTGGTCTCTTGGTCATATTCGGGAGTTCTTGGACAGTGTGATCATACCTTTTACTGTGTTGGTTTTTGAATGTATTATTTCATTAGCCTTGTCTTCCACCCATGTTACATTTTGTTCTGCTTGGTCAAGTCTCTTGATAATGAGGATGCTTTCCACTCCTGATTTTTAATTCATTAGTTTTTTCACCTCCAACATTCCTTTCTTTTTTCAACATCCCAATTTCTTTCCTGAACTTTTCTTCCATGTCGCTGAATTTTTTATTCATATTGGTAACTTTCTCATTCACTTTGCTGACTTTTTCCACGTTGCTGCTGACTCTCTTCTCTTGGTCCTAGATTTAATTCATATGCTTTATTTTGAGATCAGTGATCATTTTTACCATGAAACATTTGAAATCTCCATCTAGTATTTCACTATCTCCATATCTCTGAGTTTAGTAGTTGAAAAGTTGTGCTCTTTTGGAGGAACCATACCTTGCTTTTGTCTGTTTCTTACATTTCCATGCTGTGATTTGTATATCTGTTAGTGTGGGTATGTCTTTGGGCTCTTGAAGGGGAACTTGCTGAGCAGTCTATACCTAAAGTCTCAGTCCCCAATATTTTGGGGAGCAGCTTATATTTCCTCTCACTCTACCATGAAACTGTGCTGTCTGAGGCTGTGCTTGTCTTTCTTCTCTGTAATTTGCATCCTTTTATGCTTTTCCAGTATTCCTTTAGCACCTTTTTTTGAAATCCTGGCATTCAAGAGGCAAAGGCAGGTAGATCTGTGTGAGACTGAGGTCAGCCTGGTCTATATAGAAAGTCGCAGACCAGCTGGAGCTACAGGGAGATGCTGTCTCAGTAACAACAACAACAAAAATCCAGTAATACTTTTAACAGAAATTTTACACTAAGTCACAAAACCCCTAATCATCAAAGGAATCTTGAGAAATCACAAAGCTAAAGGTACCACAGTCCTTGATTTCAAACTATATCACAAAGTTATAATAAGCAGTATAATACTTTTAAAATATAGATATATAGACCGGTAGAGCATATAAAAACCCAGAAAAAAAATGCACACATATATTGTCAACTAGTCTTTGACAAGGGCACCAAGAATTATACAATAAGGAAAGACTGTCCACCTTGAAGACCACCTGTGCAGATATTTTCTGCATCTGTAATCATGAACAAATCTAAAAAAATATTTTATAATTTTATATTATGTATATATACATAATTACAATATATTCTCTATATAAATATACATATACTATAATACATATATACTATACACATATACACAAGTGGTTCTGTTTCTCTGGAGAACCCTAATGTTGTGACAAAATATTCATTTTCAAGATATATAAAGACCGACATGGAAAAAGGAGGCAGCTTTGTATATAATATCCTGCACTGGTTCCTGTATTGAAGGGTTGGGCCCCCACTGGTGGTCCTATTTGGGAATGTGGTGAAAACTTTGGAGATGGGGACTATTTTCAGGAAGTAAGTCATGGCAGGGGGGTGTCCCTAGGGGCTATATCTTTTCTCTGGCCCCTTCCTCTCTGTCTTCTTCCTGTCTGCCATGAGATAAAGAACCTCCTCTATCACTTCTCCTATCCCATGAAGTTCTACTTCACCATGGGCCCAGACTATGGACTGAAACCTCTAAACCCATAAGCCAAAATATATCTTTCTACCCTTAAGTCAACTATCTTATCATACCCATGAAAAGTCTAACATACACCAACAACTTAGATAAATTTCAAATAACATGTTGATCAAAAGGATCAAGATCTAAAAAAGAATATAGTAGGACTTCAGTGAGATAAAGTTCAAGAAAATCTGATTATTATTAATAGAAAAATAGAATTGTCAAGGCTTCAAATGGTAGTGAATATAACAGGGCAGGAGCAGGAGAGCGTGTGTAAGGTGAATCCAGTCTGTACCTTGCTATTAATGGTTAAAAAGTAAGTTTATATTCATCTGTTTACATCATATTCACTTTTTGTACAACAAATGTAATTTATTGCTTTTATATCTAATTTTTAATGAAATATTAATTAAATAATAATAGGAGTTGTAGCCACATGTGGTATTGCATACTTCTAATCCCAGCACTCAGGAGTCAGAGCACTCTGGTAGATCTCTGTGAGAGCAAAGCTAGCCTGGTCTACATAGTGAGTTTCAGACCAGCTGGGGCTAGGCTATGTGGAGACCCTGACTCAAACAAATAAACAAACAAAAAGAATAAGAGTAATATTTCCATATAGCCGTGTGAATCTACAGCAATGGTGTCAGCATGCACAAGTCCCATGCAAACTTAAGCAGACAAAAACCCAGCATAGAACTGTGGAAATGGACAGCAGACCCCAATCTTAGCTGAAGAAATATTGGCAACTGATTACTCCTAGGTGACGAGGAGCTGATCTCCCTACCATGAGGGACTCTAGATTTGGTTGACTAGATCTCAGTACAAGAACTTGCATTGAGGGAGCTATGGGAGGGTGCCAGTGGGGATGGGGGTATAAAGATGATTAAGATTGATTGAGATGTTCTGTAGGAAATACACAAAAATTCAATCAAAAGAAATTTTTTTAAAAAGAATAAGAGTCATAAAGTCAGGATATCAGAGTCTTTCAATCTGGGCCATACAGATCACTAATTTCTTATTCTTTGGATTAATGTGTGATTAAGCACACTAGGTAAGTAGACTCTTAGTAGTATTTTCAATGCATAGCAAGTTTTCAAGATTTCAGTAAATAGCAATTGCAACAAAACAGCTTTGCTGACTTTTATTACTGTTATTACTGGTACCAGGAGCTGCAGTGGCAGCACTTTCCATATTTCCTTGGGGATAGAGGCTCCTACTGTCTGCTCAGTTCTTGGTCTTTTTAAAACATTGCTCTGGGCTGGAGAGGTAGCTCAGTGGTTAGGAACACTGTTCTTGCAGAAGACCTGGGTTCAAATCCCAGCACCCATATGGCAACTAACAACGGTCCACAACTCCAGTTCTAGGGGATCCAACAGCATCTTCTGTCCTCCGCGGGTATTGCACGACATGGGTGCACTTACCTACATGCAGGCAATACATGCATACACATTAAAAAAACAGAAATAATAAACCAAAAAAATTGTTCTAATCACACTTTAAATGCAAGACATAGAGAAATCAATCACAAATCAGCTGTGAATCTTCCTCCCTTCCGGCTAGCTTTCATGGTGCCAGAAGGTTCTATGCAGACTGCTAAGAGAAAAAATACATCGGTCATCTTACCCAGCACTGGGCTCTGCATTCTTCAATATGGACCTTCAAGGCAAGATATGCCTACCAGTGTGATAGTGGCATGGCTGTTATGGGTTAATGAATCACTTTCTGATTGGATTGAGGCCTGCTCCACAGAAAAGAATTTTATGTCTGGTACTGTAATCTTTGTCAAAAGCCCATGGCTAAGGAGGTCATGGGCCCTAGGGTAGAACCTGCTATTATTATTTTACTAAACGGTCATTTGGTAAAATAACATTCTCAATGTCTATATTTATACCCATAGACATGGGCTGCTCTCAACCTTCCTCAGGCAAGCTTCTTTTTGCAGTGGACAGCAGTCAGTGGAGAGGTGCATAGCTGGCTAAAGTGTTGAGCATAAGAGACTCTGAGATTAAGAAACTGAGGACTCAGCCCTAAATGGGACATCTTTATCAACCCCACAACTTCCAAGACTCAGAGAACATCCCAGAAGAGGAGGCAGAAGGAATATACGAGCCAGCAGATAAGGAGGAGTGCTGAGGAATGCTGTCTTCTGGATATGACATGGCTATGTCAATCATGAACTCACAGCAACTGTGAATACCTGCATAAGGCCTGTACAAGATCAAGACAGCCAAAACTCCAGCATAGGCGGGTAGATGACTTTCAGGCTCCCTTACTGAAGAGATTTGGGCAATTGATAAGTTGCTATGGGAAGGAGAATCATTCTTTATTAAGGATGTCACCACTGGTATGTTCCCATGCTCTAGTAGATGGCCCCACACCCATGCACATATAGGCAGCACAAACTGGACTTAGTTATATAAAAGGAAGATATGAAGTTGGGAGGGGACATGTTGGGGGCTATGGTGGAGACTGAAGAGGAAAGTGGGTTGATACGATCATGTTTCATTGTATATATGTATGAAATTCTAAGAATAAAGAAAAAAATTAAACATCATTCTAAATATTTCTCAGAGGAAGAATTTAAAGTCCAAAAAATACACAAGTCCTTTGCAGCTCTCACACTGCAGATTTCATTTTTTAAAACTAGGCAAAATTTAGATGGGGTTGTACTGTCAAACAAATGTGCTTTTTAAAGACCAAAGTCCACTCTCCTCCTAGCATGGGCACTGGCCCATTCTCTTGGCACCCCAGACATCTCAACTACCCCTTGGACCAGACTCGCCACTGCTTCTTGATCCTTTGCACCCAGACCAACCCAATTCCTCAATCTAGTCCCCTGGAGCCCTCAAACCCTGTTCCCTCCCCACCCCTTGCCTTTGCATACCTAAGACCAGCCTTCATCCCTGGCTGGCCCAACCCCCAACATCCTGAGGCCAGCATCTTTCCTGGGTAGGTGTGACCCTTCCTACTGCACCTTGACTCCCACAACCTCACTCACCCTCCCAGCTCCTGCACCCCATCTCTCCTCCTAACATGGGCACTGGCCCATTTCTTCTCTTGGCACCCCAGACTTCTGGACTACCCTCTTGGCCCAGGCTCCCTACTCCTTCCTGAGACTTTTCACCCAGACCAACCCAATTCCTCAGTCTAGTCCCCTGGAGCCCTCAAAGCCTGTTCCCTCCTCCACCTTACCTTTGCATATCTGAGACTGGCCTTCATCCCTGGCTGTCCTACCCCCCACCTGGTTTTCTGAGACCAGCCTCATTCCCTGACTGCCTGAAAGTCCTGAATCCTGCCTCTACCTAGCAATCCTCCCAAACTGTACTACGTATACTGACTAGGGGGATCCAGACCTCTGGAGAAAGCCTGAGAGCATGACTCTCATCCAACTTGGGTCTCTGTCAGAACTCCTGAGCAGAAAGACTAAAGCCAGCTGGCCCCTCCAATATAAAATAAAACAGAAAACCTGAAGCCTAAACCAACCAGCTTTTCATGTCCAACAAGTAAACCACAAAGGCAAACAAAGTTTACAAAAAGAAGCAGATCTAAACTCAACAAAGAAAGCCTTGGGTCTCACACAAGAATCAGACACTACAAAAGAAATCCACATGTCAAAGTCACAGAAAAAAAAATAATAACATGAAAAACCCAAACAATATACAATATATCCCCACAAAGTACCAACAGTCTTGTAGAAGAGTACAATAAGGACACCCACCCTAGAGATAACACAGGACATGGAATACAAAAGAACAATTATAAACATGGTAAAAAGAATTCAGTGAATTTAAAGAACACTCAAACAAAGAAATCAAAGAATGGAAATATATAGGGATAAACTTCTGAATAAATTCATAAAATAGTTAGAAATATTGAAGAATAATCAGACTGAAATGAAGAAGGAAGTGAAACATTCAATAAGCAAATTAGAAATGACAGGAGAAAGCCTCACCAAGAGGATGAATGAAATGCAAAACAGAATATCAAGACTGGAAGATAAAGTGAAATTAGACCACTCAAGCAAAGATTATGAAAAATTTAAGAAAATACAAGAATGGAATATGCAAGAATTGTGTGATACCATAAAAAGACCAAACTTACTTATCTTAGCCATAGAGGAAGGATAATGGTATGGACAGATCTTCAACAGGTTTGTAGAAGAAATTTTCCAAAAATTAAATACAAATATAAAAGCACATAGAACACCAAGTAGACAGGACCAGAAAAGAAACTCTCCATGCACATCCCAGTAAAAACACTAAACGTACAGAATAAAGAGACAATCCTGAGAGCTGCAAAAGAAAAACAAGTCACATATAAAGAAAAACCCTTCAGAATTAAAGCTGGTTTTTCAGTGCAAACTATGAAACTCAGAAGAGCCTGGACCAAAGTATTCCCAGTTCTAAATGACCACAGATGCCAACCCAGATTACTATACCCAGCCAAAATGTCTATTATAGTCAAAGGGGAAAGAAAAATCTTCCATGACATAAATAGGTGAAGGAATTCATGGCCAAAAAAATCAGCCCTTCAGAAAGTTCTTAAAGCAATGCAAAGAGCTGAAGAAAGGAACAATTATACCCAAGGGGTAACAAAAAGAAACTTGATGAAGGCATAATTGTGGAAATGCACAGTTAAACCAAGAATGAGAACAGATCTCAAAATGACAGGAATCAATACACATCTTTCATCAATAGCTTTAAATATCAATGTAATGAACACCCCAGTCAAAAGACACAGACTAGTTGAATGGATTAAGAAACAAAACCCATCTTTTTTTGTCTGCAAGAAATCCATCTCACTTTCAAGGACAGGCACTACCTTAAAGTGAAAGGATGGAAAAAATATTCCAAGTAAATGGTACTAAGAAAAAAGTAGGAGTTGCAATTCTAATATATGATAAAATAGACTTCAAACAAAAACTAATAGAAGAGATAAAGAGGGTCACCTCATTCTGATCATAGGAACAATTGACCAAGAAGATATTACAATCATGAAGATATGTTCACCAAACTCTGAAGCACCCAACTTCATAAAAACAGTACCACAGGACTTTAAGAGCCAGATTAATCCCAACTCATTAATAGTAGGGGACTTCAATACCCCATTGTCTCCATTAGATAAGTTAACAGGACAAAGAATTAACAGAGAGACATCTGAATTAAACAATAACATACATAAAATGGACCTAATAGATGTCTACTGAATATGCCACCCAAGCACCAAAGAATATACTTTCTACTCAGCACCCCATGGAACTTTCTCCAAAATCGACCACATACTTACTAGGGCACAAAACAAGCCTCAACAAATACAAAAAGGTTGAAATAATTCCATGCATTCTATCAAACCACAATGCAATGAAGCTTAAAATGAACAACAGAAACAAACCTAATAACTACATGAACACATGGAGATTAAACAACACACTCCTGAATGATGAATGGGTCAAAGGAGAAATTAAGAAAGAAATAAACATATTCCTGGGACAAAATGAAAATGAGAACACAACACAACAAAGCCTCTGGGACACCCTAAAAGTAGTCCTAAGAGGTAAGTTCATACTTCTTAGTGCCTATGTTAAAAAATCAGAAAGAGCACATGTAAATAACTTGACAGTACAACTCAAGAAAGAATACAAAGAATTAACAATTCCAAGAGCTGGTTCTTTGAAAAGATAAACAAGATTGACAGGCCCTTAGCCCAGTTAACCAAAAGAGAGAAAGAGCACCTCCAAATCAACAAAATCAGAGATGAAAGGGGAAACATCACAACAGACACCAGAAAGATACAGAACATTGTAAGGGGATACTTTAAAAACCTATGCGCTACTAAATTTGAAAACCTAAAAGAAATGGACAGGTATCATCTAAAAACACAGGACTTACCAAAACTAAACCAAGAAGAGATCAACAGCTTAAACAGACCCACAACACATAAGGAAAATAAACAGTAATACAAAACCTCTCAAATAAAAAAAGGCCAGGACAAGATGGATTTACAACATAATTCTACCAGACATTTAAAGATCTATATTTAATATGACTTAATTTATTCAAAAAGATAGAAATGCGGGGAGAACTTTGAAATTCCTCCTCAAAGCCAGACAACGGCACAACCAAAAAGAAAACTACAGACCCGTATCCTTAATGAACATACATGCAAAAATTCTCAACAAGATACTTGCAAACCACATACAGACACACATCAGAAATATCATCCACCATGATCAAGTCGGCTTTATCCCAGAGATGCAGGGATGGTTCAATATAAGTAAGTCAATAAGTGTCATAAATCATATATATGGGCTCAAAGACAAGAACCACATGGTCATCTCAATAGATGCAGGGCCTTTGACAAAATTCAACATACATTTATGTTCAAAGTCCTAGAGGGAATTGGACTGGAGGGAGCATACCTCAACATAATTAAAGCCATGCACAACAAACCCACAGCCAAAATCATCCTAAATGAAGAAAAACTGGAAGCATTCCCATTGAAATCAGGAATCAAACAAGGCTATCCACTGTCTCCACTCCTTTTTAATCATAGTGCTTGAAATTCTTGAAAGACAAAAAGGAAAAAAAAAAGAAGGCAATTAAAGGAGTAGTAATTGGAAAAGAAGAGATCAACTTATCCCTTTTTTCAGACAATATGGTATTATATCTGGGATGCCAAAAATTCCACCAGAAAACTCCTAGAAATGATTAACATGCTCAGTAAAGTGAGGTTACAAAATTAATCTACAAAAGTCTGTAGCTTTTCTATGTACCAGTAACAAGCAATTTGAGAAAGAGTATATGGAAACACTCCCTTTCACAATAGCCTCAAAAAAAAAAAATCAGAATAAACCTAACCAAAGACACTGAAGACCTCTACAATGAAAATCTTTAAAGAAAGAGATTGAGGAAGATATCAGAAGATGGAAGGACCTCCCATGCTCATGGATTGGAAGAATTAATATTGTAAAAATGATCATCCTACCAAAAGCCATTTATAGATTCAATGCAATGCCAATTAAAATCCCCATGACATTTTTCACAGAAATAAACAAAAAATCCTAAGGTTCATATGGGAGCACAAAAGACCTCAGATAGCCAAAGCAACCCTGAGCATTAAGAGCAATGCTGTGGTGGGGGAGGGGGGTGGGTGAATATACTAGATTTTAAACTATATTAAAGAGCTATAGTCATAAATACAACATGGTACTGGCAGAAAAATAGACTCATAGATCAATGGAACAAAATTGAAGACCCAAATATGAGTACATGCAATTTCAGCCACCTAATATTTGACAAAGGAGCCAAGAATATTCACTGGAGGAAAGACAGCATGTTCAGCAAATGGTGCTGGCAAAACTGGATCGCCACCTGTAGAAGAATGAAACTAAAACCCTATCTTTCACGTTACACAAAAGTCAACTCCAAATAGATCAAAGACCTCAATGTGAAGCCTGAAACTCTGAAACTGTTAGATGAAAACATTAGCAATAACCTACAAGATGTAAGTGTAGAAAAGGACTTTCTAAACCAGATATGTTTTGCTCAGGAAATAAGGTCAAGAATCAACAAATGGGACCTCATTAAATTAAAAAGCTTCTGTACATCAAAAGAACCAGGCAAAGAAATGAAGAGAAAACAAGAAAACACACAGAGTGGGAGGAAATCTTCACCAGCGACACATCTGACAGAGGTTTAACATCAAGAATATATAATGAACTCAAAAAACAAAGAATCATGAAAGGAAGTAACCCAATTAAAAGATGAGCTAAGAGGCTGAACAGAGAGTTCTCAAAAGAAATAAAGATGGCTAAGAAGCATCTTAAAAGATGTTCGACATCACTAGTAATTAGGGAAATGCAAATTAAAACCACTTTAAGATTTCACCTTACCCCAGTCAGACTGGCTAAGATCAAGAGAACAAATGATACTAAATGTTGGAGAGGATGTGGGGAAAGGGGAACACTCATCCACTGCTGGTGGGGCTGCAAACTTCTTCAATCCCTATGAAAAGCAGTGTGGAGAACTCTTAAAAAACTACAAATGAACCTACCACTTGACCCAGTTATACCAGTCCTTGGCATATACCCAAAGAACTCATCCTATCACAGAGACACTTATACATCCATGTTTGTTGCTGCTCTTTCCACAATAGCTAAGAGATGGAGGCAATCTAAATGTCCCTCAACTGACGAGTGGACAATGAAAATGTGGTTCATTTATACAACGGAGTTTTACTCAGCAGTAAAGAAAGATGAAATCATCAAATTTGCAGGTAAATGGATGGAACTAGATACTCTTATACTACATGAAATAACACAAACTCAAGGAAAAAAACAAAACAAAACAAACAAAAAAGTATGTTCTCCTTCATATGTGGATCCTAGCACCAAATCCTTATGAGAGAGTATGTTTCCAGACATAACTACAGGAACCAGGATAATGAAAAGGAACCAGGGAGGTAAAGGAAAAGAAAGAACCTGAAGGAGAACAGTAGGAAACAGGTGTTACTAAGGCAGATATGGGTTAAAATGGGGTTATTTTAATGGGAGCGGGGAGAGAGAGTTATACAAGGAGCCTTCTGGATAAAGGGAAAGTGCTCAAGAGAGGTGGGAGCATATGAGAAGGGTATCATTAATGGAGAAATGGGAAAAATGGGGGAATGTTAAATGGGGAAACCATGGTAGATGGGTTTGACAGTGAGAGAGATAAATAATGCCTAGCTTGTTTAAAAAAAAAAAACAGAGGGAACCATATTAGTCTAACAACCAACTGACAAATTTTACTACAACTAGCTCAAAGAACAAAATATATGTCTAGTCAAGGTTTATCTTAGACCATTTGATTTTTGCCCAAGCATTATCTACATAGCACAAGGTAATTAAAAGTATCAGACTGCTGGAGCTAACCTTCTTGGATGTTTAACAGTCATACTTTGAGGACTATACTAATCTGGCCAGAGGGACTTATAGGACAGTTTTTGCTCCTTGCCCTCCAAGGTCAACTAAGTTCCAGGGGACTATGGAGCATCTCTCAAAATGTCCTGTAACTGTGGTGAGTCACCTGTCCTCTTGTTCAGGGAGGCCACGGAGACCCCACCAGACAGACTTGAAGTAGTGTCCAGTCTACAAAGAGGAGGGTCAACACAGAGGAAACATTGCTTCCATGCTTCCAAGTGAAGCCGTCCACAGTCGAGCAGGACCTTTGACTTATCTTCACATAGATAGAACCCATAAAAGAAAGGAGCCAGGGTCTCTTCCCAAGCCCATGTGACCCCTGAGGAACAGATCCTCAAACAGCCTTAAGTGTAAAAATAAATTTGTTTATCTGGGCCAATTTTATGACCTTAAACATCCAAAAGGACAGTATAACCAAAGATTAAAGGGTCCAGTATAATTTTTAAGAGTCTAAACCCATTTTTCCCATGTGGACCTTGAAGAACAGATCCTAAAGCAACCTTAAGAGTAATATATATATTCGTTTATTTGGGTCAACTGTATGATCTCAAACACCCAAAAGGAAAGCATAGCCAAAGATTAAAGTGATCGGTATATTTCTTTAAGAGTCCATGTGTTTAGCTAAAGGCGATATAACAAGAAACAATGCCAGACAGGGGATCCCTTCCTTTGAGTTGTTGGCCAGGGTAGCTAAAAAAGACTCCCAGAAAGTAACCCAGCATAGAACTGGGGAAATGAACAACAGACACCAAACTTATCTAAAGGAATGTTGGCAACTGATTGTTGCTAGGTGAAGAAGAGCTGAGCTTCCCCAAACAAGGAACTCTAGACAGGCTGACTAGACTCAGCATATGGACTTGCACTGGAGACCTGACAACACAGTGGGCAGTAACAGGAATGACAGAGCATATGGGCTTCAGTGGGCAGTGGGGAGGCTATGGGAGGGTGACATTTGGGATGCAGGTATAAAGGTGAATAAGATTGTTTGGGATGTTCTGTATGAAATATACAAAAAAATCGATAAAAAGACTAAAGTCCATTACAGATATTTTCCCTTGAGCACTTCAAACCCTTTCCCCAAAATAGATCCTGTGCATCTGAACATACCACAAGGGAGGTGGTAGTTGCTGGAGCATGTAACCTCACTATTCAGGCAGCTGGGAGGATGGTTTATGCACAGGGCTGAAACACTGTGAGCGGGACTGTGTAGCCCTGTTGACAATAGTAGCTGCCAATATCATCTACTGTTAGCTTGCTGATTTTTAAAGTGAATTCTGTTCCACTCTGTATTCCAGTGAAACGGTCTGGAACACCAGAATATTGGTTATCAGCATCATATATGAGAATCTTGGGGAGCTGACCTGGTTTCTGCTGATACCAAGTCACATAATCACTAACACTCTCACTGGCCTTGCAAATGATAGAGATGCTCTCTCCTATAACCACAGACAAGAAGGCTGGAGACTGTGTCATCACCGGGCTCCCAGTGGTGGCTAAGAAGGAAAAAAACAAAAATCAGTGCTAACAAAGTAACAAGGTCCCATTCCATTTTTCAGGACAGACACTGGCTGGCCTTATCCCCTAAGGGGAAGCTATGGATCAGAGACCTACAGAGATGTTCACAGGTGTCACCATCAGGTGGATAGGTCTCCCATCATCTTAGGCCTGTTCCCTGAAGTCCCATCCTCACCTGGGCTCCAGAGCAGCAGAAGAGAAAAGAGTTCAGACAGGACTCCCATGTTCAATGTAGGCCTGTGGCTCTTTCTACCAAATTACACAGAGTGGCTAAGCTGTGTGGATTTTGAAGAACAGAAATTTATTTTAGGGAAAACATGCAAATCAGTAATAGATTGACCTACCAACTTCAGAATCAGTGTCCTGCAGGGTTCAGTTCCTTCTAGTGTGCCAGTATTTAGTCCCAGAGGAGTTTGCCTTGGTGTTTGAAAGATAAAACTATCTCTAATTTTCCTGGTCCATGTTTGTTCTTGGGTCTTAAGATATGTAGGTAAAACAGAGACCTCCTTTTGAGACAGCATAAATAGCTAAATGAACCCCAAGACTTTATTTTTTGTTTCAAATTCTCTTTAATATCAAAAGGAATTTAGTCTAAACCTTTCATCTTCCATCATGGCACAGTTATATTTACAGTGGTTGAAATGTTTCACTTTAGAGCCTGGACCAAGGTATTTCCAATCCTAAATGACAATAGATGCCAGTCCAGAATATCTTAGCCAGCAAAAATGCCTATTATAGTTGTGGGGGAAAGAAAAATCTTCTATGACATGAATAGCCTGAAAGAAAACATGTCCACAAAACCAGCCCTTCAAAGAATACTATAAGCAATACAGAGAGCAGAAAAAGGAATCCCCGGGGGCAATGAAAGAAAATAAATGAAGGTATAATTGAGGAAACACAAAATTAGACCAAGAACACAAACAGCAATCAAAACGATGGCAACCAATACACAGTTTTCAATAATAACCTTAAATATCAATGAACTGAACCCCCCAATCAAAAGACACAGGCTAAGTGAATGGATTAAGAAACAAAATCCATTTTTTTCTGTCTGCAAAAACCCACCACACTTTCAAGGTAAAAGGATGGAAAAGAATATTCCAAGCAAATGGTACTAAGAAACAAGCAGGGGTTGCAATTCTAACATCTGACAAAATAGACTTGAAAGTAAAACTAATCAGAAGAGATAAGGATGGTCACTTCATTCTGATCAAAGGAACCAAGAAGATAGTACAATCCCTAACATATATGCACCAAACTCTGGTGCAACCAAATTCATAAAAACAACACTACAGGACTTTAAGACACAGATTAACCCCAACTCAGTAATAGTAGGGGACTTCAATACCATACTGTCTCCATTAGACAGGTCAACTTGATAAAGAATAAACAGAGATGTTTGAATTAAATGATACCATACATCAAATGGACCTAACAGACAACTTTCAAATATTCCACCCAAGCACCAAAGAATACACTTTCTACTCAGCAATGCATGGAACTTTTTCAAAGATTGACCACATACTGGGCCACAAAACAAACCTCAACAAATACAAAAAAATTGAAATAATTCCATGCATTCTATAAGACCACAATGCAATAAAGTTCAAAATCAGCACTGGAAGGAGCCTAGTCACGACACAAACTCATGGCAATTAAACAATACACTCCTAAACAATGAGTGGGTCAAAGGAGAAATTAAGAAAGAAATAAAAGAATTCCTGGAATTCAATGAAAAGGACAATCCAACACAACACAACTTCTGGGACACTTTAAAAGCAGTCCTAAGAGGGAAGTTTATAGCTCTAAGTGCCTACATTAAAAAATTAGAAAGAGACGAAAAAATTGACCTAACACTGAAATTCAAGACACAGGAAAGTCAAGAAGAAATCAAACCGAAACCCAGAAGAAGAGAAGAAATAACAAAAATCAAAGCAGGAATTAATGAAATAGAAACAAAGAAAACAATACAAAGAATCAATAAATCTTAAAGCTGGTTCTTTGAAAAGCTAAACAAGACAAACAGACCCTTAGCCCATTTAACCAAAAGAAAGAAAGAGCAAATCCAAATCAACAAAATCAGAGATGAGAGTAGAAGTATCACAACAGACACCCAAAAGATCCAGACCGTTATAAGGGAATATTTAAAAACCTGTACTAAATTTGAAAATCTAAAAGAAATGCACGGATATATAAAATCATGAGAACAACCTAAGTTAACACAAGAAGAATCCCACAATTTAAACAGACCCATAACATATAAAGAAATTGAAACAGTAATACACAGCCTCCCAACTAAGATAGCCCAGGCCAAGATGGATTTGCAGCAAAATTGTACCAGACATTTAAAGAAGACTTCCAACCAATACTAGTTAAATTATTCAAAAGGATAGAAACACAGGGAGAACTCCCAAATTCCTTCTGTGAAGCCAACAACACTCCAATACCCAAACCAGCTAAAAACACAACCAAAAAAGAACACTGTAGACCCATATCCTTAATGAACACAGATACAAAAATTCTCAACAAAACACTTGCAAACCACATACAGACACACATCAAAAAGATCATCCACCATGATCAAGTAGGCTTTATCCCAGAGATACAAGGATAGTTCAATATAGGCAAGTCAATAAACGTCATTAATCATACAAATGGACTCAAAGACAAAAACCACATTGTCATCTCAATAGATGCAGAAAAGGCTTTTGAAAAATTCAGCATGCATTTATGTTCAAAGTCCTAGAGGGAATTGGACTGGAGGGAACGTACCTCAACATAATTAAAGCCATATATATCAAACCCATAGCCAACATCATTCTAAATGGAGAAAAACTGGAAGCAGTCCCATTAAAATCAGGAACCAGACAAGGATGTCCACTATCTCCAATCTTTTTCAACATAGTGCTTGAAACTCTTTCTAAAGCAATAAGATAGGAGAAGGGAATTAAAGGAGTAATAATTGGAAAAGAAGAGGTCAAACCATCCCCTTTTGCATATAATATGATACTATACCTAAGAGTTCCCAAAAGTACCACCAGAAAACTCCTAGAACTGATTAATACTTCCAGTATAGTGGCAGGTTATAAAATAAATCTACAAAAATCAGTAGTCTTTCTATATACCAATAACAAGCAATTGGAGAGAGAGAATACAGGGAAATGTTCCCATTCACAATTGTGAAAAAAATGCAAAAAATAGCTTGGAATAAACCTGACCAAAGACATTAAGGAGCTCTACAATGAAATTTTTAAATCATTAAAGAAAGAGATTGAGGAAGACATCAGAAGATGGAAGGACCTCCCATGCTCATGGATTGGAAGAAATAATATTATGAAGATGATCATCCTACCAAAAGCAATAGATTCAATGCAATGCCAATCAAAATCCCCATGATATACTTCATAGAATTAGAAAAATCCATCCTTAAATTTGTATGGAAGCAGAAAAGATCCCAGATAGCCAAAGGAGCCCTGAGCACAAAGAGCAATGCTGGGGGAATTACTATACCAGATCTCAAAGTATACTACAAAGCTATAGTCATAAAAACAGCATGGTACTGACACAAATATAGACACATAGATCAGCAGAACATCATTGAAGACCCAAACCTGAGTACATGCAATTTCAGCCACCTGATATTCACAAAGAACACACAATGGAGGAAAGACAGCATCTTCAACAAATGGTGCTGGCAAAACTGGATCTCCACCTGTAGAAGATTGAAACTAGATCTTTATCTTTCACCTTGCACAGAAGTCAACTCCAAATGGATCAAAGACCTCAATGTGAAACTGGAAACCCTGAAACTATTAGAAGAAAATACTGGCAGTAATTTACAAGACATAGGTATAGGAAAGTATTTTCTAAATCAGACAGAAGTTGCTCAGGAATTAAGGTCAGCAATCAACAAGTGGGACCTCATTAAACTAAAAATCTTCTGTACAGCAAAAGAAACAATAAAAAAGTGAAGAGAAAACCCAGAAATGGGAAAAAAATCTTCACCATTGACATATCTGACAGAGGTTTAACATCCAGAATATATAAAGAACTCAAAAGAACAAAGAATCGAGAATCCAAATGACCCAATTAAAAGATGGGCTAAAGATCTAAGCTAGGAGCTCTCAAATGAAAAAATAAAGATGGCTCAGAAACATCTCAAAAAGTGCTCAACATCGTTAGTAATTAGGAAAATATAAATTAAAACCACCCTAAGGTATCACCTTACCCCAATCTGACATTCTAGGATCAAGAGAACAAATGATACCAAATATTGGTGAGGATGTGAAGAAAAGGGAATGCTCCTTCCCTGCTGCTGGGATTGCAAACTCACGCAACCTCTATGGAAAACAGTGTGGAGAACTCTTAAAAACTAAAAATGAACCTACCATTTGACCCAGTTACACCACTCCTTGGCATATACCCAAAGGACTCATCCTATTGCAGAGGCACTTGTACAACCATACTTGTTGTTCCTCTTTTCACAATAGCTAAGAGATGGAAGCAACCTAACCACTCAACTGATGAGTGGTTAACAAAAATGTGGTATATTTACACAATGGAGTTCTATTCAGCAGTAAAGAAAGATGAAATAATGAAATTTGCAGGTAAGTGGATGGATCTAGAAACTGTTGTACTAAGTGAAGTAACAGACTCAGAAAAATGAAAGACATATGTATGTTCTCCCTCATTTGTGGATCCTAGCACCAAATCCGTTTAAATTCCATCTTTTAATAAGATGATGCTATATAGCAGTCCCTTCTGCATGAAATAACTACCATCATCATGACTTCAGCTGAGCCTGATCGCTAAACATCATCACAATTGGGCTTGTTCACAGTTGTGCTCCTTCATTAAAGGAGGGCCAAGCAAGGTCATTGGACCCTCACCAGAGTATCCAGCCACTCTTCCCAGCCAATTGTATGTAATTTGGTCCTAATCACACATGGTTTCCTGGATTGGGGAAGGGCTAAAGTAAATAATCTGGGGAAGGCTAGGAAGAGAAGACTTGATCCATGCTGGGTAAAGGCTTTCCAGTGTGCATACCCTCAGGTCATTCATACACCTCAGCAACCCCTCAGTTATCTCCGTAAGTAAGCTCAGTAAATTCATTGGTTCTCCATTAAAACGTTAATCAAACATCGGTTTGATTGAACCTTAAATGGGAATAAGCATTGCTTAGTATCCCCAGGAAAAGTATTCTCACAACAGAGGGACAATTAATTTGTTAATGTTATTATGTCTCATAATTACTTTTAAAAAAAGAAAATGAGAATGTAAAAGATGTTTAAAGGATATGAGAATGGAGATATTTTCCTAAATAGACAGAAAAAATTAGAAAGCCTAAGCAAGTGATGAAGGTCTGTGTAGGTTTGTTATGCTATATAAAGGATGAGCCAAAAATAATATACACAGTATCTTAAAATTTCTAAGGTCATAGTTTAGTCAACCAGCTTAAGGAACAAAATATATATATCTAGTTAAGGTTTAGCTGAGAACATTTTGTTTTTTACCCAAGCTTTATCTACATAGCACATGGTAATTAAAAGTACCAGACTGGTGGAACTAACCTTAGTGGATGTTTAACAGCCATAGTTTGAGGCCTATACTAATGTGGTCAGAGGGACTTAAATGATGTTTTTTGACCCTTATCCTCCAAGGTCAACTAAGTTCCAGGGGACTATGGAACATCTCTCAAAATGTCCTGTAACTGTGGTGAGTCACCTGTCCTCTTGTTCAGGGAGGCCATGGAGACCCCAACAGATGGACTTGAGCCAGTGTCCAGTCTACAAACAGGAGAATCATCTCAGTAGAAACATTTCCTCCATGCTTCCAAGTGAAGCCACCCATGGTCAAGCAGGACCTTTGACTTACCTTCACATAGATGGAACTGTTAAAAGAAAAGAAGAAAAAAAAAGGAGCCATGGGCTCCTCCCAAGCCCATGTGACCCCTGAGGAACAGATCCTCAAACGACCTTAAGTGTAAAAATAAACTGATTTATTTAGGCCAACTGTATAGTCTTAAACACCCAAAAGGAGGCAAATATCAGCAAAAAGTAAAGTGCTCAGGATATTTCTTTAAGAGTTCAAGGGATTACACTTCCCAGACATTAGGCACTAGGCTTAAGTTCATATAAAATGTTACTTAGACAGTTATTTCTCATTGATGATTTTGTTTCTAAGCAGAAAGTGCTGCTCAGATGTAAGACTTCAAATTTGGTCTGCAATGCTGTAGTGCCCACCTGTAGCTAAGGGAGACAACCAGCTATTGTTCTAAAATGATGGATAAATTTGTTTTCTCCCCTTATTTAGATGCCTTTGAGAAGGAACTGACACTGATTCTAACTACTCCAACAGCTATCAGTGTGCCTGAAAGCAAATCCTGAATCCATCACTTTTGAGTCCAGCCTTCGCAGACAAAAGAAAAATGAGAAGGAACCCAGTAGAGGGATGCTTTGGTAAGCTCTCATCAAGAAATCCCAATGGACTCTGATATGAACATTTGAAATTTACCCTGTTCCTACTTTTTTCTGGTTCCCTGTCTAGAACTTGTAATGCTAATTACTCTTGCCTTTACTTCTCCTTCACATCCCCTATTCATCAGTCAAGGACTTTCTTTTCTCCCTACAGTTAAGAGTTATGCAATTTGGGAGTCTTTTAGATAGACCCACTGAAGGGGGACCCCAATTGCCTCATCCTGCATCCCTGTTCAGCATGGAAGAAGCCAGAGCAGTCTGCATCCCTATTCCCTACTGGCAATTTGGGTAGCCTCTTCAGAGGATGGTGTGATAAGGATAGGCAGTAGGAATTGGCTAGGCCATTAGGGTAAAAAGACCCCAAAGAAAATTATTCAGTTTCTTGGCTAAAAGTCAAAATGTCCTTGGGCCTCTTAGAATATATTCTGTTCCAAAGCAAAAATGTTAAAAGTATTTGGGAGCTTGAATTTAATCCTTATAAGATTTTAGGGTTACCTTTTCAGAGGGGGAAATGTTAGAGTAGCAAAAAGACCTATGGAAAAGAAAAAGGAGAAACAGTAAATGAAGCTATCAGAAAAAAGTGGTGGGGAGATAGAAAGGAGTTGGAGGGGAGGGAGTGGTCATGGATTTGATCAAAACACCTTATACACATGTATGAAATTCTCAATAATTTTTTGTTAAAAAAAAGAGAACTGCTTCATTTTTCACTCTGTCACCCACATAAAATCTCCCAGTAGCTAAGACTAGGGTTTAACATCTTTTTATATACTTTAAATCATGTCTAGACAAGTTATAATAACTATTTAAAAGCAAATATTGATGGCGTTATGGCATATGCCTTTAATTCCAGCACTCGGGAGGCAGGGGTTGACAGATCTCTGTAAGATCGAGGCCAGCCTAGTCTACATAGTGAGTTCCAGGCCACCTGAGGCTATAGGGAGATACTGTCTCAAAAAGACCTAATAAATGTAAATACTACATAGATGGTTGTTATATTGTATTATTTATAGAATAAATGGCAGTAAAAAAAAGTCTGAAAAAATACATTGGAGTTAACTCTGATTTGTTGTGACTCTAAAGTCCCAGATCTCCCCGTTATGCCATAGTACAATATTTCTAACTAGTCTGAAATGTTTTCAAAGAATATCACAATACTTTAATCCTTGATGGGAAAAAAAAATAGGTATTATTGGTCTGTACCCCTAAGACAGCTCTTTAAATTTCTTAGTAAACTTGAGAATCTGATAAACACATTTACCAAAACATGTATTGTGCAAAAATGATAAAAGAATTGTCATGTATCATTAAAACTGTGATAATTAATATGGATTATCAACTTTCAGGACCTAGAATCATATAGGAGATAAAAGTCTGGGCATGTCTGTGGTGGAGCTCTTAGATTAGGTTGAATATGGGCAGCACTATTCCAGCCTGGGGTCCTGGACTGAACAAAAAGGAGAAAGCAAGCTGATCTCTGGTGTCCATCTCTCTCCGCTTCCTGGCTGCTGACTCAGTGTCACCAGCTGTCTCAAGGCCATGATTTCCCTGCTGCAATGCACTGCATTCTAAGAAAACATCAGCCAGAGTAAACCCTTCTTTTAATTTGTGTTTCTCAAGTATGTTGTAGCAGCAATGAGAAAGCTAATACAATCTTTTGAAAATCATTAATACCATGGATACTAACAGTTAAGGTAACGCTGAATTACTTGATAGTGAGGCAAACAGAAAGAAACTATCTTGTTCATATAAACTTCCTATTATTTAAATTCTTGCAAGTTCCTAATAATCCTGTAAGTTACTACATTAAATTATGTTGGAAATGAAAAACTCCAGTGATTCAGACTAAACACAGAGGAAGAGGGCATCAAAAATAGACACGGGGCTGGCGAGATTGCTCAGCAGTTAAGAACACTGGTTGTTCTTGCAGAAGACCCAGGTTCAAACCCCAAGGGATTCGACTCTAGTCCCAGGGGATCCAACAGCCTCTTCTGACCTCCACGGGCATTGCACGACACAGGTGCGCTTACCTACATGCAGACAATACACACATACACATAAAATAAAAATAATAAAAATTTTACAAAAAGAAGAACAATAGACACAACCAGGGGCTAGAGAGATGGCTCAGCAGTTAAGAGCACTGGCTGCTCTTGCAAAGGACCCACATTCAGTTCCCAGCACCCACATGGTGGCTAATAACCATATGTAACTCCAGTTCCGGGGGATCTGACACCCTCTTCTGACCTTTATGAGCATTGCACAACACGAGTACACTTATATACATGGCAATACACTCACACACATAAAATAAAAACAATAAATAAAATATTTTTAAAAAGAGGACACAAAATTGAGAGGGAATGGGGAGTGGATCAGGGAGCAGTTGGGGGGAATGGGGGTAAATATGATCAAAATACACAAAATGCTTTATGAGAAATTCTTAAAGAATTAATAAAGATATAGTTTTTAAAACCCAGCTCCTGGTTAGCTGTC
>NW_008356043.1:100617-122448 GCF_000622305.1 Nannospalax galili
AAGGGATTCGACTCTAGTCCCAGGGGATCCAACAGCCTCTTCTGACCTCCACGGGCATTGCACGACACAGGTGCGCTTACCTACATGCAGACAATACACACATACACATAAAATAAAAATAATAAAAATTTTACAAAAAGAAGAACAATAGACACAACCAGGGGCTAGAGAGATGGCTCAGCAGTTAAGAGCACTGGCTGCTCTTGCAAAGGACCCACATTCAGTTCCCAGCACCCACATGGTGGCTAATAACCATATGTAACTCCAGTTCCGGGGGATCTGACACCCTCTTCTGACCTTTATGAGCATTGCACAACACGAGTACACTTATATACATGGCAATACACTCACACACATAAAATAAAGATAATAAATAAAATATTCTTTAAATGGACACAACCAAACAGAATGAAGAAGAATATCAGGGATGGAGTTCAAGGCTGAGGATATATTATACTCAACCACCAATAAAGAAAAATAAGTACATGAGCATAACTATGATGTCCAAAACAGCTGGGATTCAGCCAAGAAACCAAAACTAAGAATCCATGGAGTAGAATGAAAAGCACTGCTAAGAGGTCTAAAGGCATACAGAGCATATTCAATGAAATTATAGCAGAAAGTTTCTCAAAATCTAGAGAAAAATATGGACATCCAAACACAAGAGACATTTAGAACCCAAACAGACATGATAAGGAAAGAATCAGCACGTACTTTCAATAATAACCCTAAATATGAATGGTCTTAACTTTATAATTAAAAGGTTCAGAATGGTTGACTGGATTAAAAGAAGGTCTAACAAATACAGCCAGAAAGCAATATATTGATAAAGCAGATCTGATAAACTGAATCTCAAGCCAAAATTATTCAGAAGAGGAAAATGCCAGTACACAGCAACAAAAGGAATAATTCACCAGAATATATCATAATCGTAATTGTGCATGCACCAAATACTGGTACACTCAATTTCATAAAATCAATACTACTAAACAAAAAGGGAAGGAAATATTCAGATACAATGACAGTGGGGGATCTGAATACCTCACTGTCATCAACAGACAGACAAAAAAAATCAACAAAGAAAATTCAGAATTAAACTGCACTTTAAATCAAATGAACTTAAAAGATAACTACAAAATATTCCACCCAACAGTTGTGGGGTAGTCTTCTTAGGTTTTGGTTTCTTCACAAAGAATGCTACTGAAATGTTTGAAGGAAATAGGAGGACAACTCAAATTGACAAACCATCAACTTCGATTTCTTATTTCCAATATTTGGTTTTATAGCTTCTTGTTTAACTAGAATAAATAAAAATAAAGAAGACCCAGATAAAATCAGACAGAGGAAGTGTTCAGGCTGATACCACAGAAACACAAAGAGCTATAACACTCCACTGAAGAATTCTGTACCAAAAAATTGAATAACTTAGAAAAAATTGATAAATTCCTAAACACAAAAAACCAAAGCTGGTCATAAAGAAATAGAAAATCTGAATAGACCAATAAGAAATGACGAAGCAAACTAAGTAACAAAAAATAATCTTCCATAAAGGAAAATCTCAAGACCCAATGGCATCACTAATGAATCACTAACTACTTCTCAAACTCATCCAAAAATGTATTTGAAGAGGAGAGAACAGTTTAAACCTGTTTTTGCTTGATCAGCAGATGATGTGAAAAGCAGCACTATGCTGGGAACCGTGCAGATTCCACCCTCTTGTCCTCAAAGATAAAGATGATGTATGATGTAGCCTTTTAAAGAATGATCACAGTGTGTGACTCGGGTACCAGCCAACAGGAGTAAAGCCTTTTGTGGTATAAAAAAGCAGGGCAGGCACAGGCAGCGAATATTCCTATAAAAGGGGGCATTTTGTCTCTGGTATTGTTCAGAATTGTTAGTGCAAGAGGAAAAGAAAAAAGACAATTTTATTAATTTGAAATTTTACACAGAGAATTCACTTTTAAATGCCCAAATCTGAGAAAGAACGCTCTTACCACCTCATCCAACTGGAATTTCACTGAAGAGAAAGGCCCAGCCTACAGCCAGACTGCTGGGTATGCCAACATAAATACCCATCCCAGCTGGCCCAGCTGCCTGTGGCTGCACAAAGATGCCCAGGAAAAGCATCAAAGAAGACAACCAACCAACCCACAAAATCACAAGAAATAGTAAATCATTCTCCAACCCTTAAATTTGGAGGTGTTCTATTATATTTCAACAGATAATGAAAACATCAATAAATAAATCCATACAAAGCATCTATCTACACAGGTTGATTCTACTCCTCCATCTTTTCCTTTGTGTAAATCACTTGAAATGAGAGGTCATAACTCTTCCACCTCTCTCCATTCCAGAAGGCCAGAAGTCACAGACTGAGAATACAGACACTTGCCAGTGTCAATTCTTTGCCCTTTTTGCCTTGTGCCTCCTGCTGGAAGCAAGTGTCTTCGTAGGTCAGCAGGTGTCTACTGTACAGAAGGGGTGTTTTTGTTTGGGGATCTGTCACTGTGAGAGGCTGGCTAAAGTGCTGCTGGCAGTAAAACAGCCCAGTGTCTTCAGCTTCTACTCCATGAATGAAGAGGGAAAAATCTAATCCAGAACCGCTTCCCCGGAACCGGGAAGGGGTTCCAGCAGCCCGGGCCGATGCCCCGAAGATAAGCAACCTAGGAGCCTCCTTGGGTTTCTGTTGGTACCAAGCCATGGAGGTACCTATCTCCATGCTGCTTCTACAGGTGATAGAGACAAAGGTACCTTGAGATGCCTCCAGGGTCGCTGGAAACTGTGTCAGGATGATTTGTGCCCTGCAGCCTGTAAGGACAACCCCAACCAGGCAAAACAATGTATTAGTTCTCTCAAATGATTAGAAGAAAACAGAGCATTCCATGTTACTTGTGGACAGGTTGAAAGCTGTTTGTGCCTCTGCCTCATTGTTAGCCTTGGACTCTGTACCTTGGTTTCCTAACAAGAATTAAGTCAAAAGCAACTTTACATACTGCACTGTGATTTCCAAGACACACTTGAAATATATTATCTTTGTATCAGGGGCTACAGTGTCAGCTCAAGACCTGCAGAGAAAATGTGCTTACTCTGAAAACCCACCACCAGGAGACAGAGGAGCCCAGCCAGGAAGTTCATCTTGAAATGCCCACAGATTCCACAGTTTCTGGACCTATGGGCCAACGGAGTGGAGCTGGACAGTGGATTATCTGTCAGGGTTGCTCTGAAATTGGGAACCACACACGGGGCTTAAATAAGTGTAGGTAGCCTTGAAGTTTATTTGCATATGAGATTTCCTGAGCCAGGACTCTTCCTCAAGATCTGCCAAGGGTTACCAGGCTCACTCAACCTACAGCCTCCACCAAAGAGGTTGGAATGATGATGGAGATTGCTCTGGTTCCACTGAGACTGGACAGAGAGGGACAACGGTGCTATTCACAAGGTCCCTTCCAGAAGACAGAACTGAGATCTCCCCAGAGTTAACCAGGTGTCTGCCAGTTGGCTTGTGCATTCTATTCTCATGGAAACAAGGGGCTGCTCTACTTCTGTTCCAACTGGTTGTCAAGTTAACAGCTGATTAGGCAGTCAGGTATCACAAAAGAATCCAGCTGACCCCTATTCCTGTGAAGTCTTCTGAGCTCCCACGAACTCCTTTATCATTGGACATATTAAGAAAGAGACTGGTGAGTTCCTTCAAGGGACAGTGCAGGAAACAGATGGGAAGGAGCATTGTTCTAGCCATCCTCACCCCAAAAGAGGGTGATCAGCAAACACTCGGTTTTCAGTTCTAATTCTAGCAACAACTGAATACTATATTCCTAAGTTAGAGATGTCTCCTGTCTATTGAATCCACAAGACTAAAAAAATGATTGTCATATGACACTTTGTAAAATATTTCAAAATGGCTCATGAACTCACAAATATAAGCAAAATCATAGTCACTTCTATACCTTGAAGTATTTTGTCCCCTTAGACACCCCACAGCACAGGTGCTGTCCACAGAGAGGGAAGAAGTTTAATATGGGAAATACAAGTGGATTCTATCAGGAGTCACCTACAACGAGAGACCTAAGGGACACAGGACCCTGATGACAATTAGACAATGACAGTTTGTAACACACTCTGGAGAAACATCTTCACCCAGACAGTTAGGGGCCACTTTGGCTGTTTCCTTTCTTCTACATGGTAATGGTGACAGAGCAGGTCTATAATAAAATCCCTAGCAAGGTCTTCCTGCATGTAAGCCCATCCTGTGGAGGGGAATACATTTAGGAAAGCAACGTGATCTGTGATCCTGAAGAAAGAGGGCAAAACAAAGGAAATGGTGCGAATACACAGGTGCACTGGTGGCTTTGTAGAATTGGTTGTGCTTATCACATCATGTTCCATTCCATGGAGTCTGTGAAGATACTTCATATGGGAAGATGTAAAGATATTTTCATGAGTGAGGCTATCTTGGGTTAACCAAGGTGGACCCTAAATACAATTGTAAGTGTCCTTGTAAGAAAAAGATAAAGGGAAATGTAAAAGACAGAGAAAAAAACATGAATACAGAAGACAGAGATGGAATGATGTGGGAACAGCCAGGGAGAGGTACAGCCTCTAGATGTTGGAAGAGAAGGAAAAAGCTCCCCTGGACCCCCTCCAGAGAGCCCCTTCCTGACAGTACCCAGAGCTTGGACCATTGAAATAGATACTAGATTAATATGACTCAAAACTGTAATAGAATAAGTTTCTGTTTTAAGTCATTGATTTGTTGGTTTAATTTGTTGCAATAGTCCTTGGAAGCTAACACAAATGGAGTCTAAGGAAAACCCAGACTGAAAGCACTAGGGTCATTTGTAATCTCCTTGTTCCCCTTTGTGCTGGTAAATAAACATGGGGTGGTGAAGGTTTTATAGTGGGAAAAATGCAGATAAAATCCCACAGTGTGTATGAACTTGAGCAGGGCCTCACTGTACAATGTGCACACAGCCAGCACTACAGGGCTGAGGGTTTGCTTTGGATTGTGTTGCTTATTTATTTTTGCACAAAGAACTTTATCGAAGTTTTTGAAAGAGACAGGAGACCACCTCAAATTGATCTCCTGGATTGTTCAACAGAGAGGAGTTTTAAAGGACTGGAGGTCTGCTGGGTCTGCTGATGTCTTGGGCTTTTTCTTTTAAAGATTTATTTTATTTTTATTTATGAGACGGGTATGTGCACAAGAGTACAGGTGCCCGTGGAGGCCAGAAGGAGGCATCAGATGCCCTGAAGCTGGAGCTGCAGGTGGCTGTGAGCTGCCTGATGAGGGTGCTAGGAGCTGAACTTGGGTCCTGTGCAAGAGCAGTGCACACTCAGCAGTCTGGCCATCTCCTCAGGCCCTGTCTTGGATCTCTAGTGGATACGGTTGCATCTATCAAGGTCTATACTAATGAGTCTGTGTTGTACCTGTTAGCCCTCCCTCTTGACTCCAATCTATGTAGCTGCTGGTTCTGAATCTAAGGTTTTGTTACCTTGAAGTTTTTAGTTCCACCCAGGTTGGGATCATCCTTGAATTTTTGTGAATTTCATATAATATATTTTATCCTATTTATATCCCCTCCCCTATCTGCATCCCCTTACTAATCCCTTACCAAATTTACTCTCATATATTATTATAGTATTTGTATTTGTTTTATATATGCCTTTAGAGTCAAATTTGTGTTCCCCAAATGCCCTTCATTGTGGATCTAGCCACTGGAGTCTGGTCAACCTATCAAGAATCTTACCTTTAAATGAGGCCAAATCTTCCCTTCCCAGACACCATCAGCTGTCAATAGTTCCTCAGGTCGGGTTGGGATTTCTTATCCACTTCCCCACATCTATGCTGGAATTTTGTCTAGCTTGAGTTTATCTGAGACTTGTACATGCTGTCACCATTGCTGTGATTTCATAAGAGTGACTGACCAGCTGTCTAGAAGACTCTGTTTCCTTGTGGTCATCTAGGTACCTCCTTAGGACCTGTGTTGTGAAACATCTCACACCACAGCTAGAAATAAGGACATTATTTTTAAATGTCCGCAATAGCAAAAGGGCTTAGCTCCATGCAGACTGGGCACTTAAGAGAGACAGGACAAGACAGGCACTTAGTAATGTCAGAGAACTGTGAGGTAGAGAGGATAGGTTAGTGCAAAAGAGACTAGGCCAGCTGGGTTGTTGGCTAGAGTCACCAAATTGAGGGTCCTGTCCTCCCACGAAGCCTAGGAGAGAAAAGTCCCATTCTTGTGCTGTTGTGTTTTTGAGAATGCCTACATCCTTGAGAGATGTTTCTGAATTATGAGACAAATATTACCATTCTAAGTCCTTTTGACTAAATGCTTAGCAGGAGTCTCTAGCCTATGGAAGAAGGGCTCTCTTTCATTATAAACGAATAAATATTGATGAGTTCTGGTTAAAAAGGGCACCTTGCTAGTAATGTTTTATTTACTGTCCTCCTCTTAAGCTGTTTGATGAACATAAAATAGAACACAGTACTCTTCCCAAAAGAGAATTATAGTTGTATGCACATCTCGGTGTGTCATGCTGCAAGCCTTCTGGTGTACACTGGTGTCTAACGGTGATAAGAGAACCTTTGCAGCCCAGTGATTTGCCCAAAGTCACATGCTTAGTAAGTGCTGGGGCTGGGCTTTGATGCCAGGCATGTCTGACATCTACAGTTCCTTCCACATATGATGCCAAGGCCTATTAAATGGGAGAAGAGCTGGAGATACAGCTCAGGGGTAACAGGCTTGCCCAGCATGTGCAAGGCTCTGGATTAGATCCTCAGCACCGAGAAAGAAACAAAAGACTGAAAAATAAAACCAAAGAAATAGAAAGCAGAAGACTGATGGGAAATTTACAGATCCTACCCCATACCAGGCTGGTCCTAACGTTAACCTCAGCTCTTTCTGTGGTTTCTTCTATAAAACACACCTTTGTCTGAGACTTTTCCAACTCTGGCTCACTGTATTAAAGACTTCTTGCACTTCTCTAACAATTTCCTCCTCCCTGTCTTCTAGGTGCATTTCTCTGACTCAGTCCTTCCTTTTATATGACAACTCTAAATCTAAGTATCCCCTATTACGAAGCCTGCCCTCCTCACGCTTGGAGTATGAAGAGAAGCACACTGGCTGGGGAAAGTGGGGCTTGCAAATTCTTCACATTGGTTTGAGTGTCTCTCTAGGTGTGGACACAGAAGGGCCAAGATGCCAGGAAGGACATGTTCCGCTCCCCATGCCTCAGTCTCCCCACAGTCACATACTGAAATGCTAATGCTGCCTTTCCTTCCTAAATAGCTGGACTAAGGACCATCTGGATATGCTAGAATTATGTTAAGAACGAACAAGAGAAATGACAGCAGTGGCTGAAGAGTGGGGGGAGTCTGAAAGCCGTGGCTTTTCACTTGGTACAGAGGCTTGCTTCTTCCGGTAGTTTACCTTTGCTACTGTCTATGAAACGCACAACTCTCATCTCAAAGGGGATAAGAGATGGTTTATTCTGGAACCAAATATGAATGACCATGGCCTGGGAACTCAGATTCAGGTTACCCCAAATTCCATGTTCCAATCTGGAAGCAGGTTCATGAAGTTTCATTAGTAAGAAAACAAAGAAAATCCATAAGTCAAAACACTTTTCAAATACATTGGTGGAAACTTTCAGTAGGCAGACACAGCAAAGCGAAATCTCAGCTATAGACCTCAGATGGCTGTCTGATGACACTTAGCCTTTTGGTTGGTTGAAGCTAGGGCTTTGGTAAGTCAATACATTCTTATCTTCTAGTCACAGGATGTTAAGTCATACACAGAGGTGAACAAGGAATGAATGTTTAGGGGGCTAAAGACAGCCCAAGATAAAGTGTAACTGGGCTCTGGACCTGCAACCTTCCAAACTCTCCACAATCATTGAAGTGCTAATCAATTGATTGGTCTTTCAGGAAGTTCATTTTCTGGGAACTTTTATTCACCCTTCCTTTACCATAAGGATTTTCAATATTGAATTTAGTGCCTCAAAGTCTCAAAAGGGTTGTGGTGGTTCTATGTTTCATGAGCTTGCCCAAGTGTCCCAGAGAGACTAGCCAGGCGAAGCCCTTTACCTCCCTTCCTTTTGTGAGAACTCAAAATCCTAAGCAGAACCTGTGCCCCAACCCCACTCCACCCTCCACAACCCCTGTCTATATTCTTCACAGATCTCATTTCTGAGCTAATCATACATGCCCTGACCCCTCCTCCTGTTCTGGCTTGGACAGGCTTGCTGTCCTTATCACACAAGCAAGACAGAGCTGGTGCTCAGAAAAGAAACGAGCTGGTGCTGCTGTGGGGAAGTGAGGACCTTTGCCATATATGCGCTGTCTGAATTGCATGGGGAAGAGTCAGACCATGGGTGTTTGTTCTACTGGAGTTGGTGCAAGCAGTGCCCTGAGGGAAAATTGTGATGGTTTGGACCTGGAATGCTCTTCAAAGACTCACATGTGCTGAAGTCTGGGGATGGAATGTCCTTCAAAGGCTCATATGTTAAAAATTTGGTCCCTAGCTGGAGGAATACTGGGAAAACTTTGGGTGGTAGGCTTGTACGGAGGAAGTAGGTCATGGGGAAGTGTCTTTGAAGCCTACTTCCTGTCCCCTGCCCATTCATCTTCTCTGTTTCCCGCTGCTATAAAGTGAGCAGCCTCCTCTGTCACATGCTCAGCCCTGCTAAGCATGCTCTGGCCTCTCCTGTGGCCCACAGCAAGAGCCAACTGAACTTGGGCAGAAACCTCTGAAACTGTGAGTCAAAATAAACCTTAAGGGCGATTGCACAAAAAAATCCCCTGACAGTACAAACCACCACTCCCACTGATAGGCCCTATAGGAGCATTGCTAGCCCATTTCAGAATGTTCCCAGAACATACCACCCCCAACTACAAAGCAATACCTGTTCTGAAAATAAGTCCGTCTGCCAAAAGAGACCCTTGCCAGAACAATGCAGGCACTAAGCCCTTTACAAGATGATCCAGCCCTATCCAACCACCATGACTCTATTTCTGCATACTTAACTCCTCTGCCACCTGACAGGTGCAGCTGCAGCTGATTCCCACCAGCCAGCTTGCCACCCCTCACGGACTGTAATAAAGGTCAATCTGTATTGTTGAAGTCGGCTGTTTTTCTTTTACCTGTGACTCCTATTCCTAACAAACCTTCCTCCTTTTTAAATTGTTTTCCTGGCCACTGAGCCTTTAAAATCTTCTAGTCTCCACCTCCTCAGCACTGGGGTTACAAACATGAACTACCATACCTGGATTTTTTACATGGCTGCTGGGGATCCACGTGGGCCCTCATGCTGATACGCCAAGCATTTTATCAACTGAGCATCTCCATAGCCACTCTCCCCACCCCAGTGTTAATTTTAGACTCAGCACTTACAGAAATGTGGCCTATGCAGGCAGAGATAGCACATATTTCCAGGTGCTGTAATAAATTAGCATGGTTTAAAACAAGAACCTCAGTCTGAGACTCAGATCCAACTTTTGCTGCTAGAAATCTGGTGGGTTGCACATGAGGTAACTGTTCTTCTGAGCAATGGAGCTAAGGATCTGGGAAATCAGAGGCTGTGCCCTTGGGGCAGGGGATCCAGGAAAGGAACGTATTCAACACTCAAGGCACTAAACCAAGCTGAAAGCCTGTGCCAGGGTGAGAGTATGAGAGCCCGGGACCTCAGCGCTGGCCTAAAAATTCTCAAAAATGGTGAGGAGAAGACCCAGAGGAGGGTCAGCAGATGCCTGCAGCCCAGAGCTGTAAAAAGTCTCTTTTTCTTAGAGGAGGAACACATGTTTAATGTATATACAAAGTACACATATATATAAGTTAATATATATAATAATATAAAGCATTAAGTTAATATATAAATAAACATAACTTTCATTGCTGGTATAACATGTCATTTTAAAGTTTGCTAAATTGAGAGTGAGTGTGTAAAACAAGCAGTGGCCAGAGCACCCCAAGGCCCCTTCACACCACAAAGCCCAAGTGTCATGAAGGCCAGTACCCTTCCTTGTGTCCCTGCTGATCAGAGGAGTGACCTGCCCACAGTTGATTGACCAGAGGAGGCTTTGAGGAACCACAAATCCTTCGAGCTGGGTGCTCAGTCCTGGGCCACTACTGGTGGTTCCCATCACACAGGGCACACAAGACCCAGAGGCTGTAAGGTCACAGGATAAACCACTTCACAGCCTGCTTGCGGACTGCCCCCCACAACTGGAAGCAATGTGGGTCTCTACCCATCCTCATGTGGCAGCTAGGACTCTGTTCACAGTGGGCCACATCTGCCTCATGTGCAAATATCTGAAAGGATATTATAATTTTTGGTCTCCAAGAACCACAACTTGTAAACAGTAACCCTTCCAGGAAGATTCTTGGAGTGCTGTAGAAACTACAGTCCAACATCGATAAGGATGTTTGAGAGGACAGCGGCTGCATCTCAAAAGGTCCAGCAACCTGTGTGCAGGCAGAATGAACTATTCTTTCTTCATAAACTTACAGTGGGAGGAGACAGAATGCACTGAAGGCTCCATATAATACAAGTACAAGCTGTATGCGCATCTTTGAATATCACTCTACCCCATTAATATGTACAGTTAATAAAATTCATTTTTAGAAAAGAATATCTTTGGTCATTTTGGTACTTTCTCCCCAGAGCACCTCCTTCGTTGGCACAGGTGGGAAGGATCAGCATGAGGAAGAGGATGATCAGAGGCTCCAATTAGTTTCCCTGCATCCTGCTGAGCTGCAGAGGAGAGCAGAGCATGGGAGAGTCCAGGGGCTGATGATGCAGCGCCTCCCGCCTTCTTCAGCCCTCCTCTTACACTGCAGCCTGTCCCTCCGCTGTTGCTCTGCAGGTCTGCACTGCCCATCCCCTGCTTCAGCTGCTGCTTCCTCCTCCCTTTGCTGGCTTCCACTATGAATATCGACTCCCTTCGTTTGGCTTGCGTTTCCCTCTGACCTCTGCACTCTTCTCTTTCCTTCCAATCACACTTTGCTTTGTCTGTGCTTATAGCCTCCCCTTCCCCGCTGTCCTCTCTATCCTCAGTTCAGGACAGCCTGGCTTCTGCCTTTAACACTTGGCTGAAGGACAAAATTATCATGTCCAAATCAGCATGATAAGCCACCGCCAACTCCCAAGTCTTATCACGTATCTGTCGTGCCCTGGCAGGCTGGCTGCTGTTGTTTACTTCCTACCTAAAATCCCCTGCTTTTTGCTTTTCTGAATCCATTTCTCATGACTCTCCTTTTAACTATTTAATTACACCATCTTTACTGAGTACATTTTTCCCATCAACCCCTTAAATACTGGAAGACTCGGTGGCTCTCTTCCCTTATTCTTCTATGCTTTAGTTAGCTGAATCTGTGACAGAGCTCCTGGATACAGCAGGTAGGAGCTGGATAAGGATCTACTGGAAACTCTTACAGAAGCCTGGGGGTCTCTCAGAAGTTAAACTCCCCTCTGCTGTTCCCACGGGGAACTAGCTGGGGAAAATGTCCCATTACCATCCCTGAGTATCCAGTGGCAGCACAGACACTTCTAACTTCCATCCTGAGAAGCACACTGTTGGTTAAAATGTCAAAAGTGAGGAATGTGTAGTGTACATCAACCTGCTGCCCAGCATGGCTTGGCCTGGCTGACTTTAAACTTGCTCAGACATGCACAGTGTCTACAGCTAGGCAAAATTATCTAAACCAAGACCTGTTTTATAAGAGTATTGAACATCTGATACAGTTTTGCAGACATGATGGGATATGAAAACACAAAGCACAATGCTGGTAATGCAATAATTGTCCCCACATCCCCTCATGCAGTTGATAAGCTACCTAACATTGGAGCCAGGTAGCATATGCTTAGGCCAGAGAAAACAAAATTCCAAGTAAATATATGTGAATACCCACTGCTTTTAGATCATCCTAAAGCCAAAAATTTGTAAATTGAGCCATTGTCAGTTGAAGACTCTGTAATATTTAGTAAGAATGAAAACACTGGGCTGGTACGATTGCTCACCAGGAAAAGCCCTTACCACTCACTAAGCCTGACAACCTGAGTTCCAGTCCCAGCACCCCACATGGTGAGCAGAATGTCCTCTGACCACAAGGAACAGAGAGAGATGACAGAGAGAGAGAGAGAGAGACAGAGACAGAGAGACAGAGACAGAGACAGAGAGACAGAGACAGAGACAGGCAGAGAAGAAAGAGAATATGGATAAATGAATAAAGTTAAAAATAAATATAAATTCTTTTGGAGAAAAAAGGAATGAGCTCACTGAGCAGATTCAGTTGCAAGCTGGTGCCATTTAGTAAGACGTTCGTGATCAGCTGACTCAGAGCAAAAAGAAACGAACTGGGTTCTCATCTGTAAGGAGACCCCTGAGATTTCCTCATCAGCTGATAGGAGGGTGGGGCTTCCCAGGGGGCTTCTCCGTGCAAAGACTGAGAGGCTGCATCAGTTCCAAGCTGAGAGTGTGTGGGTCCAAGTAAAACATCAGGAGGAGAAACTGAGTCGGGTGCATTGGGGCAAGGTATAGGAAGAAAACCGCTTTAGTGTGCATTTGAAAGTAGCAGCTTATGTGGTGCTCAGGTAGTTAGAGGAAGGACTACCAATGCCCACACTCCTTGCAACACACAAGATTGAAAGGCCAAAGGAGGGAAAACAGACATTATAATTTCAGCAACCGAGCTACGGCTATGACAGCAGGAAACCCCAATCAGGGCCTCAGGAAACCAGAGATCTATTCTAAGCTCAGTTTGTAACGTCTCTAAGGCAAGAGACAACTCACAACTCGTTTCCTTATGTAAACCTTGGATTTTTTTTATTTGAAAATGAGGAACTGTGTGAATGATCTCCAAGGAGTTCTTCATTTTATGAGGCTGAATGGAAACTAAGCCACACCACTGAGTGAAAGCGCTGCATCATTTTAGCCACTAGAGGGAGACGTGAGAACGGTATATTACCGAGGCTTCCGTTTCTTATTTTTGATGTGGCCACTAGAGGGTAGTCCTGCACTGCACTTACGTCTATTCGCAGGCAAAGCAAAAGTTCTGGGATGCCTACATTTTCCTCATTATTGGGGCTAACAGAAAGCCAGAGACCAGTCATCCTTTCCAAGTTAACGATAATTATAAAATAAATACTTATTATTAATAATAATTAAAAACTTAAAATAGGGACTGGAAAGATCACTCAGCAGTTAAGAACATGGGCTGCTCTTGCACAGGACCTGGATTGGATTCCCAGCACCCACATTGTGGCTAACAACCCTGGGTAACTCCAGTTCCAGGGGATCTGACGCCCTCTTATAGCCTCTGTGGATTTGCACATGCATGATGCACTTGTATACATGCAGGCAAAACATTGATATGCATAATAAAAATAATTTTTTATCTTAAAAGATTAAAGATTATGTCATTAATGGTGTCATTGGTCCATAATACAATTCTCCATCTTCCATTTTCTTTCTTCTATCTCAATTAATTCATTTATCTGTACAGTGTAAAGGAACACATGATATAAAATCCACAAGCAAGTCTTCTCAGAGCCCCAGCTATGGTGCTTTTGTGTGAATGTGTCCCCTACAATACTCAGGTTTTGCCAATATGAAGATTATTTTGCCAATATTAAGAGGTGTTCAGACCAGACATGGTAGCACACTCCTTTAAACTTAGCACCTGAGAGGCAAAGGCAAACGGATCTCTGGAGTTCAAGAGCAAGTGTCAGGCCAGCCAAAGCTACACAGTAAGATTCTGTCTCAAAATAAAAAGAAGAAGAAGGAGAAGGAGGAGGAGGAGGAGGAGGAGGAAGAGGAAGAAAAGGGGCTGGGGAAAGGGGCTGGAGAGATGGCTTAGCAATTAAGAGCACTGGCTGCTCTCACAGAGGACACATGTTTGAATCCCAGCACAAACATGGCAGCTAACAACCATCTGTAACTCCAGTTCCAGGGGATCTGATGGCCTCTTGTGACATCCATGGATACTGCATGACATGGGTGCAGGCAATACACTCATAAATACAAAAAGGCAATAAAATAATAATAAATACAATATTTTAAAAGGGGGGGGAAGAAAAGGATATCCAAGCCATAAGGGTTCTGTCATCCTGAATGGGACCGCGTGTCATTAGGCTTGACAGACACAGACTGACTCTTCCTGTCTTCTTGTATCATATGAGGACCTAGCACTCCTCCCTTCTGGAGTACAGTGTTGAAGGCACCATCTCGGAAGCAGAGCTGGGACCCTTCTCCAACATCAAACCTGCCAATGCCCTTGATTTTGAACTTCCTAGAACACAACTATAAGAAATAAAACTCTGTTCTTTATAAATTAACCAGCTGTGGTATTCTGTTACAGCAGCACTGTTTTCTATAATATTTTCTAGCAGAATGAACACCTGTGCTCAGAGTTAGAAACAGAAAAGAGACGGCCTGTTGGTTCTGAGCACACAGGACACTTCCCACTCCAGTGCATTCAGTAGGGGCAGGAGATGTAGAATGGAACCAGTGAAGCCAGTGAGGAGCGCTGACCTCATCTGCCCCTCCTGACCCGGGTAGGTGAGGGGCAAGGGGTTTGCTTGCCTGAATGTTACAGTTCTACACTTAGCAACAGTAAAGAAACATTTCTACCTGAACCAACTTGTTCAACTGCCCAGAGGATTTTGACAAATTAGGAAGAAGGAAGTGGCATTATGATATCGCTTTTGAATTATTTCTAATGTGACCACAAGTGCTAAGTTCCACA
This sequence comes from Nannospalax galili, assembly GCF_000622305.1. NCBI lineage: Eukaryota > Metazoa > Chordata > Mammalia > Rodentia > Spalacidae > Nannospalax > Nannospalax galili. The sequence continues at coordinate 115,365 of NW_008356043.1, forward strand.
ATAAACACACAGTCATGATTCTCCGAGAACTTACATACCAATGAGCTCAAAACAGATATCTTGCATTTATTTTCAAACTTTAAATACACAAATACAATTAAGGGGAAAGTATGTAAGAATTTCAACTAACCAGAAGCTGAATATGAACATTTTCATGTAGAGTTGCAGCCTGAGTCTGTGAACATTTGTTAAGAGAAATCACCATAACAAGAAACAGTGTCAGACAGGAGAAACCTTCCTTTGAGTTTTTGGCCAGGGTGGTCCAAGAGACTCTCAAAATTACACAGGCTATTGCCGCAGCCCTTGATTGCCTCCTAGAACTTGATGGTAAGACCCTACTGCTGAAAACAGAATATACTTCAGTCACAGGATTTAGAGCAATGGAGCTGGAACTGACCTGGAAGCCACTTCCCCTCAAGGTTATCTATCATAGCTTTAGAGAGTGCTACGCAAGATGCTTAGGAAATATATCAGTAGATGGTCCAACACCAGCTTCAAGACCAAATAACCACATCAGTGATCTGCTCAGCATACGACACTGGTGCAGTAGTAGCACTTTTATCTTGGGGGTAATCAACAGCTACCTAATTGGACCTAAAGCCCAGTAAATGGGAGGAAACTCATGTGTGGTACTGTAAACATGGCTGGAGAGGTCATAGATCCTAGAGAAAAACCCCAAAACTGTCAAACCCCTAGACTCTAATTCTTACTACATGTGAAATATGTATCCTTATATTTATAGACAAATATCCCAGTCACCACTCATCAAAGAAGCTTCTTTTGCACCAGATGGAAACTATTACAAAGTACCACAACTAGTCACGCACAAACTTTGTCTATGAATTGCCCAAGTCTGAGTAACACATCTACAATGCAACTTCTATACCTAAGGCTTACGGAACATAGAACAAGGGGTAAAAACGACACTAATGCATCCCTCAATTCTCATTAATGATGCTCCCTCATGCAACACAGGACCAGGAACACTAAAGGTCACAAGTGATCAAAGTATAGAAACTAAGAGTCTGCAGAATGCTGGTCCTTGGACAGGACACCTATATTAAACCACACCCACCCAGGGCTCAGGGACCATTGCAGGAGAGGAGACAGAAAGATTGTAAGAGCCAGAGAGGAAATAGAGTCCATAAAACTCCTGGAACCCTACTCATATGAATCTACAGCAATGGTGTTAGTATGCAAAGGACCTATGCAAACTCAAACAGACAAAAACCCAGCATAGAACTGGGGAAATGGACAGCTGACCCCAATCTTAGCTGAAGAAATATTGGCAACTGATAACTGTTGGGTGAGGAAGAGCTTATCTTCCTAAGGTGAGAAACTCTAGATAAGCTAAGTAGTCCTCAGTAGATGAACTTGCCCTGAGGGACATCTGGGGACAGTAACTTGACACAATAGGCCTTAAGGCAAATGACAGAATGAGGAATTCCAGTGGGGAGGGGGGTATAAGTATCATCAAGATTGATTGGGATGTTCTGTATGAAATACACAAAAATTCAATAAAAAAGAGGGATCACCTATTTACTGTAATTCTGAGTAGCATATTTTAAACCAAATATTTCCATTTAAGTGTTCTCATAGTAGTAAAAAAAAAAAGCTGTTTCCCTTGTCCTATGAAAGGCTAACATTAGTAGGTACAGATATTTAATCATAAGACTGAGCTTGAAGGGAAACATGATGTTGGGCCCAAACTGCTGGCAGGTCACTTGACAAAGTGTAGAGGCTCGTCTTGTTTTCCCGAAGAACAGCGCTGGTCCAGAGGATGAATGTTATTGAGTGCTGTGGTTTGTGTTCACCAAAATTCACATGAAAACTGAATTTCTAATGCAGCAGTGTTGAAAAGCAGAGCCTTGGACGTGCTCAGGTCATTGGGGTTCCATGCTACTGAGGATTAACGCCATTAAAAAACAGTTTGCAAGAGCAGGCTTATTTGCTCGCTTCTCCTGACATGTGAAGAATAGTGGCCCTCTCTTCTGGAGGATGTGGTATTCATGGTGCCATCTTGTAGCTAGGGATGTAGCTCAGTGGTAGAATGCCCACTTAGCATGGCCAAAGCTGTATTTCTTACTTTTCTTGTCACTGTCATCAAAAACTCTGCCGAAAGTAACTTAAGGAAGAAAGGGTTTATTTGGGCTTACACTTTGAGGGCAGAGTTCATCATGGCGGGGAAGGCATAGAGACAGGGACAGGAGGTGGTTGGCCAAATTGCATCCATAGCCAGGAGGCAGAGAGAGAGAAGAATGCTTGTGCTCAGCTCCCTTTTTCCTTTTTATTCGGTCTTGAACCTCAGCCCACGAAATGGTGTTCCCTAAATTTAGGGTGTCTTCCTACCTCAAGTAACCCAATCTAGAAATTCCCTCACAGACATGCCTAAAACTTTGTTACTCTAAAGTCCATCAGGTTGAGAATCAAGATAAAGATCACAAGGGCCCTGGGTTCTGTCCCTAGCATTGAAAAAACTGCAATCTTGGAAGCAAAGACAGACCTTCACCAGCTTTCAACTCTTCTGGCCATTTGACCTTGAACTTTGCAGCTTCTAAAGCTTTGAGAAATAATAATTTTCTGCTCTTTATAAATCATACAGCCTACAGCATTCCATTACATGGCACAAAACAAAGATACTGAGAAAGCAATTCATCACATTGACAAAATTCATTATAAGTAAAAGTGCCCAGTCATAAGGAAAGGTCTCCATAAACACACAACACTGAGCACATGCGGTGAATGAGCACACAGTAGTCCTGGACTAAAACAAAAGCTACATAACTAAATAATAACATACATACTTTTTTTAGACAAGGTCTCACTGTGTAGCCCTGGCTACTCTGGACATCACAATGTATACCAGGCTGGCTTCAAATTCATAGATCCTCTTGCCTCTGCCTCCCAAGTGCTGGGATTAAAGGCATGCACCACCATGCCCAGAAATAATATACATATTCTTTATTATTACTTTCTTACTGAATTTTCCTTTTTATTTTCCTTTATTCAATCAAGAATCTGATTCTATTTTAATAGCTTGAAGAAAGGGTCTGCATTGGACCAAAAAACAAAAAAAAACTTGAATTTTTCTTCCAAAAGCATAAGCTGAAAGAAAGGAAAACTTTCAGAGTCTGCAGGAATGAAAAGATAGAAATGTATTTCCATATGTGAACACATATATGTGTATACACAGAGACAGAGACAGAGACAGAGACAGTTCTTAGTGTTGTAATGGGGAACCATGGTGGGGTGGGCCGAGGAGACCTTCAGTACTAAAATGAAATGGCATTGCACATTTTCCCTCCCCCAGTACTAGCAAAATTTAAAAACCAATAAAAATTTAAAACCAATAAAGAAATGACTGTCTGGCTAGAGAGATGGCTCAGCAGTTAAGAGCAATGGCTACTCTTTCAGAGGACCCAGGTTCAGTTCCTAGCACCCACATGGTGGCTGACAACCATCCCTAACTCCAGTTCCATGGGATCCAATGACCTCTTCTGGCCTCTTTGGGGATTGCACCCATGTGTACACTTACATACATGCAGGCAAAACATACACATAAAATTAAAAAAAAAATAAAAATAAAAAACTTAAATGACTAGCAGCAACCAAACAGAAAAGGACATATAACTTCATGCAACAAAGCCCAAAAGTTGAAGAATAAAGCTTAAGAACAAAACAGAGAGGTGGTGGTGCTCCGCTGCTCACCCATTTCTGAACCCCATTCTCCATATCCACCTTCAACTCTAACTTTCCCAGTACTCTCAAGTGCATAAGGAAGAATGTCCAAAGAGTGTCTTCATATATGCCCCCTGCTGAATGACAGGTGGAAAAGGATGCTGGGAAAGAACAGGAGAAACAACGGAATACACATGTGGGTTACTTTCCCTACCAAAAGTCAGAGAGAGATACACAGGGAATTAGCAACGGAAGCCAAAACTCAGAGCAATCCCCCTGATACTCACATGTAGAAGGACACATGTACTCTCCTAAATACTACTCACTCAGGACCCCCACACATACCTGCACACTGATCTTTCCCTATATCTCCCCATTCCGTTGGGTTACCAGGAAAAGGGAGACAGTATCAGTGTGTCAATGCACTCCATTCAGACAGCCAGGAACACACCTATAGCTGAACACGTTGGGATGACCATAAGAAAGCAGACACGGTGTGTGTTGCAGGACATCATGGGGTGCCTCACTAGGAGGATGCTAAGAAGGATTTATAGGATTCAGGGTTCTGTTTGGTAATGATTGAGAGGAAAGGTTTAAGGAACAATGACATTGTTACAATTGGATGTAGTGAGGAGACCAGGGTTATTCTAAGATTGAATATCTTAATAACTGTTACTGGTGTAATATACTGGCGTAATAAAGCATTAATGTGTTAATGTTGCCACTGAAGCCAGGTATGGTAGGCCACCTGTAACCCCAGCACTCCAGAGGCTGAGACAGGAGGATTGCCAGTTATAAAACAACTGCAGTTGGTCAAGAAACTGGTGGCATTCAGCTAGGTAGGAGACATTTGGTCATTTTGTGATATGAACAATGTCCATAGTTTATCTAGGTTCAGACGTGGTCATGGTGTGGAAGACTCCTTTTGTCTTAATGAGGATAGGCACAGCATGCCCTTGTCTGATGTAATGTTCTAGAAAATGGCTTATGTCTAAGAGAACATCCAGGCCTGGCTGTGGTTGCCAGGTCACAGCCACACTGAGGCCCAGCTGAAGGAGTTGGGCTAGTACTAGCTATGAATGAACCTTCCTCTTTCTCAGGGAAATACAAATTCCTTCTCCTTGGTATGTGGCTCATCAAAAGAACAAACAGGCCTTTGATGGTCTGGATAAAAAGCCAAGAAATACAGGCAATACATGAGTACACATAAAAAAATAAATAATAAAATTTAAAAATTAAAAAAAAATTAAAAAGCCAAGAAATAATCCATCTAATTATGACACAAAAATCCAGAAACAGTTTTAGAAGATTGATAAATTAGGCTGCTGAATTAAGAAAAAAAAAAAGAACAAAACAAAAAAAAATCGCAAAACAGAACAAAAAAGACGTACATTCAGAGTCAGTACACAGAGAAGTGGGAAAATATATTTGCAACTTGTATCACAGTAAAGGATGATTATCCATCATTTGTAAGTCACTCTTGTATATTTAGAAGGGAATAAGTCAACAAAAGTTGGAAGAAAAATTTTTAATAATATGTACCATGTCTTTTGAAAAAAAAAATCTCAAACCTAGGCCTAGTAACTAGCTCAGCCTATAATCTCAATTAATCAAGAGGCTGAGGCAGGTGGATCACAGCTTCAAGGCCTGCCTGATCTACAGAGTGAATTCAAGGCCAGCCTGGGTAACTTAGCTAGATTTTGTCTCAAAAATAAAGTATAAAAATAGAAAAAGGCTGCAAGTGAGTCTATCTTAGTGGTAAAGTGTTGTCTAGCAGACTTCATCGCCAGTACTGGAAAAATTAACATAAGAAAAAGTTGTTCTACATGGCTCGTAATAAGTGGAAATTAAAGCTACAAGTAGCTACCATAAGGCTCAGCAATACATTGTGTTGGTAAATCAGTTTGAAAACAGGGCCTCATAAACAAATCTGTAAGTAGTACAAAATGGTGTCATCCTTATGACGGAGATTTTGGGCCATATCAAAATGCATTACTCTCTTCTTTTCTCATCCTCCCCCTCCTCCTCTTTCTCTTCCTCCTCTTCCTCCTCTTCTCCTCTATCTCTTCCTCTCTCTCTCCTTCTTCCCTCCTCTCTCCTTCTCCACAGACATGTTTCAGATATTTAAAAACTCCCAAAATCATTTTGCAAATGTCCTGCCCCAGGCTTGGCATGAGCTGTCCTTTTAATAAAATATTTTATTAATACTTTGAGAACTTCATACAATGTATTTTAGTCATTTCCCCTCTTACTAAACGCTTCCAAAATCCAACCCCAACCTCCCTACTTACCCAACTTCCTGTTCATTTTTTCATATCCTAATGAGCTCAATATGTGTTGCCCAAATACTCTTGGATGTGGAATGTGCCCTGGATTGTGGTCAACCTACCAAGGGTTACACCCCTAAAGAAAACTGACTATTCCTGTCTCAGAAGCTACCACATACCAATAGTTCCTCAGCTGGGGTAGGACCAACCCTCATCTACTTCCACACCTCCATGCTGGCTTTTGTCTGACTTGAGCATGAGTAGGTCTCATCTTGTCACAGTTGCTGGGAGTTCACATGTCCAACTGCTCTGTTGTCTAGAAAACCGTTTCCTTGTATTTGTCCACCGCCTCTGGTTCTTACAGTCTTTCTTCCTTTCTTCCATGAAGAACTCTGAGTCTTAGAAAGAGGAGTGTGACATGGATGTCCCATTGGGGATGAGCACTCCACAGTCTCTTATTCTTTACATGTTGGCCAGCTGTGGATCTCTGTGTTAATTGCTTTTTATTTCAAGAATAAGCTTTTGTGATGAGGGTTGAGAGATGCACTAATCTATGGATATAACAATAAGCCATTAGAAGTCATTTTAATACTATGTCCATCTATTTAGTAGAATATTAGTAGTAAGGTGCTCCCCTAGGGTCTATGACCTATCTATCCACATGTTCTTGGCCCTGGTAACAGTGCCAGGTATGGGTTCTATCTTGTGGAGTGGGCCTTAAATCCAATCAGAGGATATTTGATTACTCCCATAACATCTGTGCCATTATTGCACCAGTGGCCATACTTTGCCAGGCCAGTCATTATTGTAGTTTGCCAGATTCATAGGTGAGTAAGATGGATTTTCTCCTCTAGTAGCATACATAGCACTTTACAGCACTATGAAAATTACCCAGGAAGGATGACACTTCATCCCTTGGTTTCCTTTGATATCTCAATTTTTATTAGGAACAGTATAGGAACAGACTCAAGTATCTGTTGTCTTCACCAATAGGGTCTACATTCAAGCTCTAGAGGTAACCAAGAGCAATGGCAATAGCCTGTAGTGTTTGGGAATCTATAGGATCCCACTTGCCAAAAACACCAGGAGAAGTAGCCCATTCCTGGTATTGGGGCTTTAATTTGCTAGGATAAATTATC
>NW_008356043.1:122579-127400 GCF_000622305.1 Nannospalax galili
ATAGTGTCCCCTGTTGTAGGGTAACTCCATTTAAACTATATATATATATATATGGATATATTTTAGAAATCTGCAATAGTAAGATTCCATATTTTTTAATCCTTTAGTGTTAACCTTCCTCATATTCCCTCTTCCATCCAACCCTCTCACTACCATCCCATTTAATCTTTCCTATTCCATTATTTTCCTTTCATACTTCTTTCATATTTCCCCCTTCATATCTTTTATACCACTGTATCCTATCTGCTTTCCCTTGAAAGATTTCCCCCTCCCCCATGTCCCCTTATTAGTTTCTGTTACCTGGAAGTTCCTCTGACCACTATGACAAGCTATAGCCCCACTTCCGAAGTCCCTGCCCGAAGAGTCGGGCAGGGGGGAGCCTGTTACCCCTGCCACCCAATCAGTTGACCTTAGCTTCATGAAGGGGAGGAGCTAAGGATATATAAGCCCAGAAAGCCAGGAGCAGGTCTCTCAAAGCCACAGGATTTATGTTTGGGTGTGGACTTTCCAGCACAGCCACGAATTGAGGGAGGGGGGTGCCCACTCTTTTGTAAGTAAATCAGCACCCCAAGCTCAGCCAGCAAGCCTAATAAACACGTTAGGATTTTCCAAATGGTAGTTTTGGAGAATTCTTGCTTCGGGTTGTTGTAAGGACGGTGGTAGGAGGGAACCCAATCCCCCATGCACCTTCCAGCAGTGAATTTGGCTTCACAAGAACATAAATGTATACTCGGGCAAAGTGGCAGCATAGAAATGAGAGGTTCACATGGGATCAAATGAGCCTCTTATCAAACTATTACATAAACATAATTGTCATTTTCTGCAAATAGAAGTAATAATGTAATAACAGGATGCCCTTGAAAAAATCCCCTGCTGATCTTTGATGACCTGGAGCTCACTGACATGCTGTTCTTAAAATAATTCTTCAAGGTAAGTTTATTGTCCCTACTTAGCAGATGAGAACATGGTAAAAAAGAAACCTGACTATTCATGTCCCAGAAGCTGCCCCATTTTTCTTCTCATTTTCATTAATTACTGAATTATATTGTATTGTTTAAATGTATCACATTTTTCTTATCTAATCATCAATTGATGGATATCTGTGTTTCCCTTTCCTGGGTATTGTGAGTAGAGTAGCAATAAACATGGATGAGCAAGTGTCTCATCCATTCATATAGGATATAGAATCCTATATGCTCCAGAAAGGTACAGCTGGATTTCATGGAAGATCTATTTCTAGATTTTTAAGGAACTGTCATACTGATTTCCATAGTGACTGCACCAGCCTGCACACCCACTAGCAGTGAATAAGTGTTGCCCTTTCTCCACATGTACACCAGCATTTACTAGTTTTTAAGAAAGCCATTCTGACTGGGGTAACATGAAATCTCAGAGTAATTTTAATTTGCATTTTCCTGATAGCTAAGGATGTTGACCATTTAAAGTATTTCTCCACCAGAGAACTCTCTGTTTAATTTCATTCCCCATTTTTCAATTGGGTTGGCTGTTTTCATTTTTAGTATTTTGAGTTCTTTGTATATTTTAGATGCTAACCCCCTGCCATATGAATAGCTAGTAAAGATTTTTCCCATTCTGTAAGCTTCCTTTTCACTTGAATGATGGTGTCTTTTGCTAAACAGAAGCCTTTTAGTTTCATGAGGTCCTATTTGTCAATCATTGGTCTTAATGTCTGTACCATCAAGGTCATGTTCAGAAAGTCCTTTCCTATGCCTATAAGTTCCAGTGTATTTTGTACTTTCTGCTCTATCATTTTCAGGGTAACAGGTCTTAAGTTGAGGTTGTTGATACATTTGGAGCTGAGTTCTGTGTGGGGTGAGAGATACGGATGTAGTTTCATTCTTCTACATGTAGCTATCCAGTTTGACCAGCACCAACAGTTGAACACGCTGTCTTCAAGATGTGTTTTTGGCCCTTTTGTCAAAAATGGCTATAAATGTGTAGACTTAAATCAAGGTCCTTGTTTCTATTCCATTGATCACTGTGTCTGTTTTTATGCCAGTACCATGCTGTTCTTATTACTATAGCTCTGTAGTAAAACTTAAAGTCGGGATGGTTATAGTTCCAGCAGTTCTTTTGTTATCCAGGATTGTTTTGCTGTCCTGAATTTTCTGTTTGTTTCCATATGAAGTTTAAGATTATTATTTCAATTGCTATGAAAGATTTCATTGGACTTTAAATGGGGATTTCCTTGAATCTGTAGACTGCTTTTGATAGGATGACCATGTTCACAATATTGACTCTATAGATCTATGACTCTACAGGTCTTTCTACCTTTCTTAAATTTCTTTCTTCCATGTATTAAAGTTTTTATTATGCAATCTTTCACTTCCTTAGATATATTTCAAGATTTTTTGAAGCTATTGTGGATAGAATTCCTCCTCTAATTCCTTTCGCATATGTTTATCATTTCTTCAGCTGTCCTTTTAAGGGAACTTGATTACTTTGCCTTTAAGAATCCTTGATTCCAAACCATGGGGGTGAAAAAGAAGGAGCTCAAGAGAGGGGCATAGTAGGAGACAAGTGTTATCAAGAGGGAAATGGGGAAAATTGGGGTACTTTAACTGGGGAGGGAAGAATGAGGGTTATACAGGGAGAGAGAGAAGTGAGATAAATAACGTTTAGGTGCTGTGAAAAAACAGAGAGGAATGTATTAGTTCAAAAGACTACTGAAAAATACATACATATATATATATATATATATATATGCATGTGTGTAGTTGAAGGCTATATAACAAGAAACACAGTGCCAGACAAGAGAAACCTCCCTTGAGTTGTGGGTAGTCCAAGAAATTCCCAGAATAACACAAGCTAGTGCAACAGCTTTTGGTTACCTCCTAGAATTTGAAGGTAAGTCTCTATTGCTGAAGACAGGACATAGTTTGGACACAGGACTTGGAGCCTCCTCCCGGAAGACTAGCTCTCATGGTATCAGAGGATACTATGTAAGCTGCTAAGGGAGAAAACCAATCAATGGTCCAACCTAGCTATAAAGCCTAATAACCATAACAATGACTGGACCAACAAGCTATCACTATTGGTACAGCAGTGTCACATTTAGAGGGCAATCAACAGCTATCTAATTGAACTTAAAGCCTGCTCAATGGCAGGAAACTCATGTGTGGCACTGTAAACATAGCCAAATACACATGGCTTGAGAGGTCATAGATCCTAGAGAAAAACCTATATCCTTCATATCCCTAGACAAATGTGATTTCCTATTATATGCTAAATAGGAATACTTATATATTACAGACAAGTATGCCAGGCACCACTCATCAAAGAAGCCTCTTTTGCAACAAATGGAGACTATTGCAGAGTTCCACAAGTGGTCCAAGCACAGAATAAGTGTCTGTGGGATGCCCAGTCCTAAGTAATACATCTACAATGCAATGTCTATACCTAAGGCTCAGGGAACATACAGGAACAGGAGGTAGAGAGAATATTAATGCATCTCTCAACTCTCACCAGGGAAGCATCCTCGTTTTAGAGATTGTGATTAACACAGAAAGTTGTAACTGACCAAAATATAGAGACTAAGAGATTACAGTGTACATGTCCCTGGATAAGATTCCTATATTAAACTTTGCCACCCAGGACTCAGAGATCATTGTGGAAGAGGGGCAGGAAGACAGTAAGAGCCAGGGGTGGTGATGACCACAAGGAAAGAGAGTTTTTCAGGTGGCTGGGAACTTGCTCATATGAACTCACAGCAATGGTGACAGCATTCAAAGACCCATGCAAACTCAAACCAGACATAAAGCCAGCACAGAAGTGGGGAAATCGGTAAGAAGCTCCAATCTCAGCTGAGGAACTATGGGCAAATGATCACTGCTGGTTGAGGGAGAGTTAGTCTTCTTTAAGAGAGTGATGCTAGATAGGTTGACCAGGCTCAAGTGGAGGAACTCACACTGTAGGAAATCTAGGAACCCAAACTTGACTTGATAGACCTTAACATATATGACAATGCATGAAATCCGGTGGGGGGTATGGGGGGGTACAGATAGAGAAGGGGGGTCTAAATATGATCAAGATATGTGATAATAAGTGAACAAAAAAATCAATTAAAAATTTTTAAAGGAATCCTTGATTCCTAAATCACACATATACAGCACAACACTACACACACCCAACTCAACACAACACACATACACAGCATAACACACATACACAAAGCTGCAAACTCATACAGGTTCTTGAAAGCAATGCAAGTAATAGTAATCTTTTAATTGTATGGGTGTGTGTTTATTTAACCCAAGAAAAAGTCATGTATTTTAGGCAAATGATTCTAATACAGTAAAAAGCCTATTGCTTTTCTTTGTTCCTTTCTATAAAACATGGAAGTTGTGCACAGGAATCCACAGTGATTGTGACAGAATACAGTAGACCTACACCAACCCAAACCAGACAAAAACCTAGCATGGATGGGGAAGGTAGCAAGAAACACCACCTCTAGCTATGGATCTACTGGCAACTGATAGTTGCTGGGAGATGGAGAGGAATGTGCTCATAGGGAATGGCACCCACTGACTGTGTTCAGAGTATGGGCCCATGCCCGAGAGAATTTCTGCAACACAATTTAGAGTTGATGGGCCTTAAAAAATAATAGAAGACATGGAGTGGGGAGACAGGGAGATAGGGTTTGGATCTGAGAAGGAATTGGGTAGGGGCTCTGAATATGATCACAATATGCTATATAAAATTCTTGTGGAATCAATAAAATATTATTTTTAAAAGAGAGTGTCACAGAAAGAATATAATTTACTGAATGTTGTCAGAGATGTACTTTTTAAGAGGGTGCAG
>NW_008356043.1:130367-132786 GCF_000622305.1 Nannospalax galili
AAATGAGTTTTTCTATATGAAACAGTATATCTTCAAATGAAATGGAGATCTTTCTTAAAGGTTAAAACCTCATTCAATTTTATGTCTTAGAGGGTTTATACTGAGTTCAAAATTTTATAATGGTATTAATTCAACTGTGAACCTAAAACTGCACAACCAATTTTTTAAGAGATGCATCTTTGCTCTGGAAACTGTTATTGACTATGCCAATACTGTTGTAATGAAATGCTTCTACTAAGTATGTGGTTATTAAATAAATAATTTAAAAAAAGAAAGAAACTTCCCAGGCCATATAATAATCAAATATCTAAATATACAGAACAAAGAAAAGATATTGAAAGCTATGAGAGAGCTAAGATCAATTCACATCTAAAGACAGGCCCATCAAAATAGCAACTGACTTTTCAAGAAGGATATGAAAGCCAGAAGGGCTTGGAACAGTGCCGTAAAAGTAATGAAAGAACACAATATTCAACCCAGACTTATATACTCAACAAAACTACTAGTTATAATTGAAAAACAAAGAAAAATTTCCATGATAAAAACATATTTTAAGAATTTGTGTCCACAAAGTGTGCTGGGTTCTGGCTTCCATCTGGCCTCCAACTACCAGAGGGCCCTAAAACCCAGCAGACAGCCTAACAGCCCTAGATCCTGCTTCCACGTGGTGGTGAGCTTCCCCTAATTGTGCCATATATCCCCCTACCTGGAATTTGGTAAGGACCCTCTCAAGACCCCAGGGCAGATCTGTCTTTGGTAGGCTAAGGCTGAGATCCTAGCAGACAGCCTGAGAGGGTGGGTTTCAACCTCCATTGGTATAATGGCTCTGATCTCAGCAGACCACCAGAGAGTGCCCAGCTCTGGCCTCCATCTGGCCTCCCTCTAGTAGAGGGCCTGAGAACACCTGGATCCTGCTTCCACATGGTGAAGGAAGCCGAAGTGGACCTGACTGGAACTTGAATTCTGTGGGTACTCCCGAATAACTGATCTGAAGCCATCACGGCTCTGATCTCAGCAGACCACCAGAGAGTGCCCAGCTCTGGCCTCCATCTGGCCTCCCTCTAGTAGAGGGCCTGAGAATACCTGGATCCTGCTTCCACATGGTGAAGGAAGCCGAAGTGGACCTGACTGGAACTTGAATTCTGTGGGTACTCCCGAATAACTGATCTGAAGCCATCAGTTCCCTCCAAATTAAACCTGAGAGAACTGGAACCCTGTACCAACCAACTTTATCTAACCAATAAAGAAAGGATCTAGGCACCCCAATAATACAACAGAAGCATACATCAACTTAATTCTCATATCAGAATCATAAACAACAAAAGAAATTCACATGTCAAAATCACAACAAAAGAATAATAAAATAGAATGCCAAAACACTATGTCCCCACCAAACTGCATGAACCCTGCAGAAGAGTTCTACAAGGAGAACCCCCTAGAGATAACCCAAGATACTGAATTGAAAAGAACATCATAAACATGATCAAGGAATAACAAATTTAAAGAACACATGAACAAACAAATCGAAGAGCTAAAAGAAGATAGGGATAAACTTCTGCATGAATTCACAAAAGAGATAGAAACATTGAAGAAAACTCAGGCAAAAATGAAGAAGGAAGTGAAAAAACACAATATAGAAACATAGACTAAAACTCAAACAGAAATGAAAAAGGAAGTGCAAGTCTCAATAAGCCAACTTGAAACAACAGGGGAATGCTTCACCTCCAGAATGAATAAATGGAAAACAGTATCAGCACTGGAGGATAAAGTTGAAGAATTGGAATACTCAAGCAAAGATTATGGAAAATTTAAAAAAACACAGGTGTGGACTATGCAAGAGATGCGGGACACCATTAAAAGACCAAATCTATGGATCATAGGAATAGAGGAAGGTGAAGAATTTCAGATTAATGGTGTTGACCATATCTTAAACAGGAATGTAGAAGAGAATTTCCCAAAATTAAGGAAAGACATCCCCATACAAATACAAGAAGCACACAGAACACCAAATAGACAGGATCAGAAAAGAAACTCTCCATGGCACATCATAATAAAATCACTAAGTGAGAGAGAATACTGAAAGCAGCAAAAGAAAAACAGCAAGTCACATACAAAGAAAAGCCCATCAGAATTACAGCTGACTTATCAATGCAAACTATGAAGGCCAAAGGAACCTGGACCAAGATATACCCAGTTCTACATGACAAGAGATGCCAGCCCCAAATACATTACCCAGCAAAAATGTCTATTATACTTGAGGGGGAAAGAAAAATCTTCCACATGACATGAATAGCCTGAAAGAATACATGTCCACAAAACCAGCCCTTCAAAGAAGGCATGGTGGCACACGCCTTTAGTCCCAGCACTCAGGAGGCAGAAGCAGGTGGATCTCTGTGAGTTCAAGGCCAGCCTGGTCTAC
>NW_008356043.1:134709-140414 GCF_000622305.1 Nannospalax galili
TAACTGGGCTAGCAGTCTGTCAGTCTTGTTTATCTTTTCAAAGAACCAGCTCTTGGAATTGTTGATTCTTTGTATTGTTTTCCTTCTTTCAATTTCATTAATTTCTGCCCTGATTTTTGTTATTTCTTCATCTGCTGGATTTGGGTTTCATTTGCTGTTGCTTTTCAAGTGTCTTGAATTGCAGTGTTAAGTCATTTATTTGTGTTCTTTCTGCTTTTTGGGTGTAGGCACTTAGAGTTGTAAACTTCCCTCTAAGGACCGCTTTCAGCATGTCCCAGAGGCTTTGTCGTGTTGTGTTGTCCTTTTCATTTAATTCCAGGAATACTTTTATTTCTTTCTTAATTTCTCTTTTGACCCATTCATCATTCAGGAGTGTGTTGTTTAATCTCCATGTGTTCATGTAGTGATTAGGGCTTCTCTGGGTATTGATTGTAAGCTTTATTGCATTGCAATCTGATAGAATACATGGAATTATTTCAATCTTTTTATATTTGTTGAGGTTTGTTTTGTGCCCCAGTATATGGTCGATTTTGGAGAAAGTTCCATGGGGTGCTGAGTAGAAAGTATGTCCTTTGGTGTTTGGGTGGAATACTCGGTAGATATCTGTTAAGTCCATTTGATATATGTGACTATTTGAATTTCAGTGAATTTAAAGCAAGCTTAAAATTCAATTAATTCCACAAGGCAAACTTCAAGTTCTCAGTAGCCACAGGTACTCAGAGGTAGCCCTTTGCTGCACCACGATGTCGAGCATTTTCATCCTTCTAGAGAGTTTTCTTGGGTGGCACTGTTCAGAGGATGGAGACCTTAAAGAGTAGTCAGCAGGTTGACATTTATTGAGCGTGGACTCTGTCCCAGGCACTGGCTTAATTGCTCTGTTTTATTTGATGTTCATGGCAATCTCTTGAGATGCGCTCTTTCCCAGGAAATGGCTCCCTGCAGTGTAAGTCAGCCTCTTCTAACAACTGATGCCTACAGTCCCTCTCTGTTGCTCCCACCACTGAAGCTATGTTTGGGGAGTTGGACAGTTTGACACCTTCAGACATTCTCCTCAATGGAAAACATTAGATTCAAGTGTTGATTTAAGATCATTCTGGAAAGCTTCTACAGTGTTCCAAATATACAAGGACACTCTTAAGTATACAAAGACTGCTTGTAACCTGCCCTGTCCCTTCCTTTTGTAGGACTCTGGAAGCCGAACTAAGTTACAACTCCTGAACATCTTTTTTTTTTTTTTAATTTTTTTGATTAATTAATTAATTTTTTTAAACAAAGATTCGGCCTTATCCCAAAGATGCACGGTTGGTTCAGTATACACCTGTCAGTAAAATTCATTAATCATATAAATGGACTGAAAGACAAAAACTACTTTATCATCTTAATACATGCAGAAAAGGCTTTTGACAAAATTCAGGAGGGATTTATGTTCAAAGTCCAAGAGGGAATTGGACTGGAGGGAACATACCTCAAGGAGCTGAACTGTCCCCTTGCCTGGATTGTAGTACAGAATGGAAACCGAAGGCAGCTGGGACATGAGGACAGGATGACTGAAGTCCCACAGGAGATCTGGTTGTTGTGGGTGGTATGATCATAAGAAGTCCCTCAAAATCCAAGGCAAGGCTCAGTTTATTCTGTGGTTGGATTGCTATAAATAGGTGGGGTTTTTTGTGTTTTGTTTTTGTATTTTTGTCAGTGCTAGGGATCAAATACAGTGGCATGTGCATGCTAAGCAAGTGCTGTACCACTGAGCCACACCCCAGCCCCTCACTGGGGTTCTCTAGGCAGGGGCTCTACCACTGAGCCACACCCCAGCCCCTCACTGGGGATTCTAGGCAGGGGCTCTATGTACCAATAACAAGCAATTGGAGAAAGAGTACAGGGAAATGCTCTCATTCACAACAAAAAATAAATAAATAAAATATTTTGGAATAAATCTGACCAAAGACACCAAAGAACTCTACAATGAAATTTTTAAATCATGAAAGAAAGAGATTGAGGAAGACACCAGGAGATGGAAGGACCTCCCATGCTCATGGATTGAAAGAATTAATGTTGTGAAAATGACCATCCTACCAAAAGCAATATATAGATTCAATGCAATCCCAATCAAAATCCTCATGACACGCTACACAGAATTAGAAAAAAATCTTTAAATTCATGTAGAAACACAAAAGACCCCAGATAGACAAAGCAACCCTGAACACAAAGAGCAACCCTGGGGGGATTACTATACCAGATCTCAAAGTATACTACAGAGCTATATTCATAATAACAGCATAGTACTGGCACAAAAATAGATACATAGATCAATGGAACATCGTTGAAGGTCCAAACCCGAGTACAAGCAATTCCAGCCACATAATATTTGACAAAGGTGCCAAGAACACACAGTGGTGGAAAGACAGCATCTTCTACAAATGGTGCTGGCAAAACTGGATCTCCACTTGTAGAAGAATGAAACTAGATCCATATCTTTCACCTTGCACAAAAGTCAACTCCAAATGGATCAAAAATCTTAATGTGAAACCAGAAACCCTGAAACTATAAGAAGAAAATATTGGCAGTAACTTACAAGATACAGGTGTAGGAAAGGGTTTTCTAAATCACACAGAACTTGCTCAGGAATTAAGGTCAGCAATCAACAAGTAGGACCTCACTAAACTAAAAAGTTTCTGTGCAGCAGTAGAAACAATAAAAAAAAAATGAATAGAAAACCCACAGAGTGGGAAAAAATCTTCACCAGTGACACATCGGACAGAGGTTTAACACTCAGAATATATAAAGAACTCAAAAAACAAAGAATTGAGAAACCAAATGACCCAAATAAAAGATGGGCTAAAGATCTAAACAGGGAGTTCTCAAAGGAAGAAATGAAGATGGCTAAGAAACATCTCAAAAAGTGTTCAACATCATTAGTAATTAGGGAAGTGCAAATTAAAACCAGCCAAAGGTATCATCTTACCACAATCAGACTGCCTAAGATCAAGAGAACAAATGATACCAAACGCTGGTGAGGATGTGGAGAAAGGGGAAATCTCATTCACTGTTGGTCGGATTGCAAACTCATGCAACCACTATGGAAAACAGTATGGAGAACCATTAAAAACCTAAAAATGAACCTACCATATGACCCAGTTATACCATTTCTTGGCATATACCCAAAGGACTCATCCTTTTGTAGAGACACTTGTATAACCATGTTTGTTGCTGCTCTTTTCACAATAGCTAAGAGATGGAAGCAACCTAAGTGTCCCTCAACTGATGAGTGGATAATGAAAATGTGGGTGGTATATTTACATAATGGAGTTCCATTAGGCAGTAAAGATGAAATAATGAAATTTGCAGGTAAGTGGATAGATCTAGAAACTATACTAAGTGAAGTAACACAGACTCAGAAAAACAAACGACGTATGTTCTCACTCATATGTGGATCCTAGCACAAAATCCTTTCAAATTCCAGGTCCTTTTAATAAGATGATGCTATACAGCAGTCCCTTCTTCAGGAAATAAGGACTCATCACGACTTCAGCTGAGCCTGATCACTAAACATCATCACAGTTGGGCTTGTTGATGGTTGTGCTCAGAGGGCCAAGCAGAGTCATTGGACCTCACCTCATTATCCAACCACTGTTCCCAGCCAACTGTATATAATTTGACCCTAGTCACACATGGCCTCGTGGATTTGGGGAGGGCTAAAGTATACAATCTGGGGAAGGCTAAGAAGAGAAGGCATGACCCATGCTGGGTAAAGACTTTCCAGTGCATACACTCAGATCATACATAGACCTCAGCAACTCCTCAGTTATCTCAGTAAGTAAGATAAAAAAATTCATTGGTTCTCCAGTAAAAATTTAATCAAACATTGGCTTGACATTAAAACCTTCAAAGGGAATAATCATTGCTTAGCATCCCCAGGAAAAGAAGTCTCACAACAGATGAAAAATTTATTTGTTAATGCTATTATGACTCATAACTATTTAAAAAAAGAAAATGATAATGTAAAAGATGTTAAAAGGATATGGGAATGATTCATTGGTTCTCCAGTAAAAATTTAATCAAACATTGGCTTGACATTAAAACCTTCAAAGGGAATAATCATTGCTTAGCATCCCCAGGAAAAGAAGTCTCACAACAGATGAAAAATTTATTTGTTAATGCTATTATGACTCATAACTATTTAAAAAAAGAAAATGATAATGTAAAAGATGTTAAAAGGATATGGGAATGGGGAATGGTAACTCAAGCCTTATCTACACAGCACATGATAATTAAGAGTACCAAACTGGTGGAACTAACCTTATTGGATGTTTAACAGCCATCGTTTGAGGCCTATACTAATGTGGTCAGAGGGACTTAAAGGACAGTTTTGCCCCTTGCCCTCCAAGGTTGAGTAAGTTCCAGGGGACTATGGAACATCTCTCAAAATGTTCTGTAACTGTGGTGAGTCATCTGTCCTCTTGTTCAGGGAGGACATGGAGACCCCTTGAGAGGGATTTGAACCAGTGTCCAGTCTATAAAGAGGGTTAACTCAGAGGAAATATCTCATTCATGCTTCCAAGGGAAGCCAGACATGGTCAAGCAGGACCTTCGATTTATCTTCACATAGATGGAACTGATAAAAGAAAGGAGCCAGGAGCTCCTCCCAAGCCCATGTGACCCCTGAGGAACAGATCCTCAAATGACCTTTAGTGGCCAACTGATGGTCTTAAACACCCAAAAGGAAAGTATAGCCAAAGAGTAAAGTCATCAGTATACTTCTTTAAGAGTTCAAAGGGATTACACTTCCCAGACACTAGGCTTAAGTCTATATATAAATTATTTAAACAATTATTTCTCATTGATGATTTTGTTCCTAACCAGAAAGTGCTACTCAGGTGTGATACTTCAAATTTTGGTCTACAATACTGTAGTGCCCACCTGTAGCTAAGGAAAACAACCCATTATTAATCTAAAATGATGGATAAATTTGTTTTCTCCCCCTATCTAGAAGCCTTTGAGAGGGAACTGACACTGATTCTAACCACTCCAACAGCTATCAAAATGCCTGAAAGCAAATCCTGAATTGGCTTCTGCTGACAAACTCCTTTTTAAGAGTTATTTTTTTTAATAATTTATTGAGAATTTCATACAGGCATATAAGGTGTTTTGATCAAACCCATGCCCACTTCCTCCCCTCCAACATTCCCCCATCTAAAGAGCCAACCATAAAATCTTTTAAGGATTAGATACAAGCTCCCACCTTTACTTCTCCTTCGCATCTCCGATTCATGACTCAAGGAGTTTCTTTTCCCCTTAGAGGTAAGAGTTATGCAATTGGGAGTCTTTTAGTTAGACCCACTGAAGGGGTACTCCAATTGCCTCACCCTGTGTCCCTATTCAGCATGGAAGAAGCCAGAGGGGTCTGCATCCCTATTCCCTATTGGCAATTTGGGTAATGGTGTGATAAGAATAAGAGGTAGGAATTGGCTAGGCAGTTAGGGTAAAAAGACCCCAAAGAAAACAGCCACTTTGTTGGCTAAAATTCAAAATGTCCTTGGGTCTCTTAGCAACATACTCTGTTCCAAAGTCCAAAAATGTCATAAGTATTTGGGATCTCTTATATAATACCTAAAAGATTCTAGGGTTACCTCTCCAGAGGGGGGAATGTTAGAGTAGCAAAAAGCTCCATTAAAAAAAAAGAAAGAGAGAAAGAAAGAAAGAAAGAA
>NW_008356043.1:140454-143140 GCF_000622305.1 Nannospalax galili
GGATCTCTTATATAATACCTAAAAGATTTTAGGGTTACCTCTTCAGAGGGGGGAATGTTAGAGTAGCAAAAGCCCCATAAAAATAAAGAAAAAAAATCATTTGAGAAAAGCCTTACTGAGGTCTAATGTTTCAACACCATGAGGTGATATACAGGAGCTTTAAAAACTCCATTGGTGACCCAGCAAGACTTAGAACAGCCTGCTTCAGTAATCAAGAGGAATAGGGCATGTTTGTGCAAGGATTGGAATTCCACCAATCACAGCTCCATTGGTGTATAGCTTCAGCTCCACCAATCACAAGCCCTACATATGAGCCAATCCCAGACCTGCCCCTCCTTCATTAACCACTCAGAAGCCTGTCAGTGCACCAAGGGGTGGGGGTGGGGGTGTTGCTGAATCACTGGGAAGATCCTACTCCCCTCCTGAGGAAGAATAGCTGAAAGGTGAGCAGGGTCATCTAGAGTTCACCAAGGCTTGTCTTGCCCAGAGTGGAGTTTCCTCAGAGTGATTGTGGAGTGTTCAAAGGCTTGGTTGACTGACAGGGAAAAAAGTCTATCAACTGTCAATCAAGCAGGTAGGTTGACTGGTCCTGGCAGTTTTTGTTCATTTGAAGCATCAAAAGATGTTTATAATAAACACCTCACACAAAATTAACATTGTTCACAATGCTTAATCCCCAGCATGTCCTTTAGGAGAGTTGAGTTCTTCTGATAAGTGTCACTGCAGCCACCTCAGCTTCCTGCCAGGGACTGTTTTCCTCAATGCAGCTTAACCAAGTGTAGCCTAAAGAAGCATGCCCCGCCTGAGTGGAGGAAGCAGAGGTGAGAGGTAAGAGCTGCCTAAGTAGCAGCTGTTTGATGATTCCAGTAAAAGAGATGGGTAAAGTGCCAGAGAAGATGCCCTAGAAATCTGTGTTTGGATCATCAGCCTTGGGCTGAATACTGAGAGTCTAGCAAAGTAGCCCCTGAGGGTGGACGTGGGATTATGAGTGAAACAGATTCTGGATGCCACGTGTATTAGGCATGTTTGGAATTTTAACTATCTCAAATGAGATCTTGCTAAGCACCATGGACATTCACTTTAGGTCCTAGAAAAGGCCACAACTTTAGAATAGAGTTTCTCTAACATAAATGAAATTCCAAACCTGGCTTGAATCTACAGTCAAGATTCAGTAAGATTAACTTATCCATCAGTAAAATAATGAAGCCTATTATTCTTTAAAGGAATAGAATGAAATCCTCAACCTAATCCTACATACTGCTGTGACTTGAATTAATGTCCCTTCAAAGGCGCATCCATCTCTTACAGGATTGGTCCTCTTGGTGGTGCTCCTGAAAAGTGGAAGGATCTTTGGGAGGTGGCACCTATTGGGAGATTCTTGGGTCATTGGGGACTTGTCCTTGGAGGAGATTGTGGGGTTCAGTCTCTTCTGCTGTTCCCTGGCTCAAATTGAACAGATTGCTCTACCATGCTTTCCTGCCATAATGTACCACCGTGAAAGCAGGCACCACCATGATCAGACCCATTTGATCTTGGAGTAAAACCTTCATAATGGCTCTGCTTCCCTGGGCCTGCCGGACCGCAGGCCTCTCTCTCCTCCACACCTTGACTCCCCGAGCCTCACTCACCCTCCCATCTCCCCCGCTGGTCTCTCCTCCTAGCCTGGGCTATGTCCCATTCATTGTCTTGGTGCCCCAGACACCTGGGGAACCACCACTGCTTCTTCCAGATCCTGTGCATCCAGACCAACTCAGTTCCTTCTCGGGTCCCCAGGGGCACTCTGGGCCTGGCTCCACCCTAACCTCCCTCAGACTCCCTGTGTCTTCACAACCCACCAGCCTCTTTCCAGGACTCCAGGCTGACCTTTCCTCTTCCTGGTGCTTTGCATCCAGACCAACCCAGCCCCTCAGTGCAGTCACCAGGGGCCCTTGGGGCCACCTTCCACCCCTATCTTTCTGTGCATTTCTGGGTGGCAGGGCCACCAGCTGACGTAGACCATCATCTTTCCTGGGCTTGGCTCCCAAGCCAGCCCAACCCCCAAATTCCTGAGGCAAAAGTCTATCTTGGAGGTATCCGAAACTTAGGAGAAGCCCGAGAGCATCCAATACTCATCTGACTTGGGCCTCTGTGGGAACTCCTGAAGACAAAAGCAATTTGGCCACTCCAATATAAAATCAAAAGAGAGAACTGGAAGTTTAGAGGAACCAGCCCTTCATGCCCAAAAAGTAAACCACAAAGACACATAAAGTTCACAAAAAGAAGCATACGTAAACCTGAAGGCTTGAGTCTCACACAAGAATCAGAAACTACAAAAGATATTCACATGTCAAAATCACAGAGAAAAAAACAACATGAAAAACCAAAATACCATATCTCCACCAAATACCAGTAGTCCTCTATAGGAATACAATGAGAACCCCCTAGAGATAATGCAGGACATAGAACTCAAAAGAACAATTATAAACATCATAAACGAATTCATGAATTGAAAGAACAAACAAACAAAGAAATAAAAGAACTGAAGGAAGATAGGCATAAACTTCTGAATGAACTCAGAAAAGAGCTAGAAATATTGAACACTCAGGCTGAAATAAAGAACGAAGTGAAACACTCCATAAGCCAATTAGAAACGACAGGAGAAAGCCTCACCAATAGGATGAACGAAATGGAAAACAGAGTATCAAGA
>NW_008356043.1:143623-144597 GCF_000622305.1 Nannospalax galili
TCCTCTATTAAGTCAGATATTAAAGAAATTCAATGAAGGTATAACTGTGGAAAAGCACACCTATATCACGAATGTAAATAGAAATAAAAACAACAAGATTCAATACTCATCTTTCATTAATAACTTTAAATATTAATGGACTGAACTCCCCAGTCAAAAGACACAGATTAGATGAATGGATTAAGAAACAAAACCCAACTTTTTGTTGTCTGCCGAACATCCTGAAAAGCTGCATTCTTTACACAAGAGTGTCAGGTAAAGGAAAGCCTGTTTCTCAGAAGTCACTTCAATTCACCGTGACTCTCTTGTACTTTAGCTGCTCGAAAGCATACATAGCGATGAACAAAAATAGGACAAACTCATGAAACAGTGCAGAGTGGTGTGACAATAAACCAAGGAGATATTACAATTATGAACATATATTCACCAAACTCTGGTGCATCCAACTTCATAAAAACAATACTATAGGACTTCAAGACCCAGATTAACCCCAACTCATTAATAGTAGGGGAATTCAATACCCCACTGTCTCCATTAGATGGGTCAACATGGCAGAGAGTTAAAAGAGAGACATCTGAACTAAACAATACCATATATCAAATGGACTTAACAGACATCTACCGAGTATTCCATCCAAGCACCAAAGGACATACTTTCACCTCAGCACCCCAAGGAACCTTCTCCAAAATCAACCATATACTGGGGCATAAAACAAACCTCAACTAATATAAAAAGATTGAAATAACTCCATGCATTCTATCAGACCACAGTGCAATAAAGCTTACAATCAACGCTTGAAATAGCCCTAATCATCACATGAACACATGGAGATTAAACACACTCCTGAGCGATGAATGGGTCAAAAGAGAAATTAAGAAAGAAATAAAAGTATTCATGGAACTAAATGAAAAGGACAATACAACACAACAAAACCTCTGGGACACACTGAAAGCAGTCCTTAGAGGGAAGTTTAT
>NW_008356043.1:146489-147361 GCF_000622305.1 Nannospalax galili
ACAAAAATAGACCTGTAGATCAATGGAACAAAATTGAAGACCCAAATATGAGTACATGCAATTTCAGCCACCTGATATTTGACAGAGGCCAAGAATATTCACTGGAGGAAAGACAACATATTCAGCAAATGGTGCTGCACCTGTAGAAGAATGAAACTAAACCCCTACCTTTCACCCTGCACAAAAGTCAATTCCAAATGACTCAAAGACCTCAATGTAAAGCCGGAAACTCTGAAACTGTTAGAAGAAAACATTGGGGAAAACCTACAAGATATAGGTGTAGGAAAGGAAGGATTTTCTAAACTGGATGTCAATTGCTCAGGAAACGAGGTCAAGAATCAACAAATGGGACCTTATTAAACTAAAAAGCTTCTGTACATCAAAGGAGGCAACCAGGGTAGTGATCAGAAAACCCAGAGAATGGGAGAAAATCATTACCAGCGACACATCCAACAGGTTTAATATCCAGAATATATAATGAACTCAGAAAAACAAAGAATCAAGACAAGAAGCAACCCAATTAAAAGATGGGCTAAGAAGTTGAACAAAGAGTTCTCAAAAGAAGAAATAAAGATGGCTACCAAAAATCTTAAAAAGATGTTCAATGTCACTAATTATTAGGGAAATGTAAATTAAGACCACTTTAAGATTTCATCTTACCCCAGTCAGACTGACTAAGAGTAAGAGAACAAATGATACCAAATGTTGGAGTGGATGTGGGGAAAGGGGCACATTCATCCACTGCTGGTGGGGCTGCAAACTGGTTCAGCCCCTATGGAAAACAGTGTGGAGAACTCTTAAAAAACTACAAATGAACCTACCATTTGACCCAGTTATACCACTCCTTGGCATATACCCAAAGAACTCATCTT
>NW_008356043.1:147781-148635 GCF_000622305.1 Nannospalax galili
TGGCCAGGGTGGCCAAAGGGATTCCCAGATAGTAACCCAGCATAGAACTGGGAAAATGAACAGCAGACCCCAATCTTACACAAAGGAGTACTGACAACTGATTGCTGCTAGAAGAGGAACAGCTGACCCTCCTAAAACAAAGACCTCTAGATAGGCTGACTAGATTCAACAGAAGGGCAAGTAGTGGGGAATGGCTGGGGTGCCGACAACACAGCAGACAGTAGCAGGGCTATGTGAATATAAGGGCTCTAATGGAGGGGAGGGAGGCTATGGGAGGTTGCCATCTGGAAAGTGGGTGTATAGTTGAGTTAGATGGTTTGGGATGATCTGTGTGATACACACACACACAGAGACACACACACACACGAAATCAACAAATTTTTTTAAATGTATTATATTTGAGGAGGAAGCATGGAAATTAGTAGAGTTGATAAACATTACCATTGAAATCCACCCGATGACTTCATAGACAAACACAAGCACCAAGGGTCCAAGTGCAACCAATTATGACTAGTAATAATCAGATGCATACAGATTAGAAATGCAAGCGCCAACATCTCAGTGTTAGTAGCAAAAACAATGAGTCTTTCTGCAAGGAACAATATATTCTAAAATGAAATGGATATCTTTTTTAAAGGTTAAAAAACTCATTCAATTTTACATCTTACAGGGCTTATACTGAGTTCAATATTGTATAACTGTATTAACTCAACTGTGAACCTAGAAATTTGCACCCACTTGTGAAAGAGATGTACTCTTGCTCCGGAGCAAGTTCCTGAATATGTTAACTCTGTAGTGAAACGCTTCTTCTAATCATGTAGTTATTAAAAATTTTTTAAATAATGGTTAAAAAA
>NW_008356043.1:148844-149362 GCF_000622305.1 Nannospalax galili
AAAATTGTTATTGAATATGTCAATGCTGTTGTAATGAAATGCTTCTTCTAAGTATGTGGTTATGAAATAAATAATTAACTGGAAAAATATATTTCAAAAAAACACCATAATGGTGAGTCAAAACAGGCCCTTTCTCTTTGTAATTGTATTGCTTTAGGCATTTCATTGTAGTAATGGGAATCAACAGTGTACATAGTATCCATAATGCCCAAATACAGCAAAAATTACTAGACCTGTGACAAGGTGGTAAGCAGAGTCTTTAATCAGGAGAAAAGACAGACAATAGAAAAAGACTCAGAGATGATGCTGGAATTTGCAAGCAGGGGTTTTAAAGACAGCACAACCAATGTGATTAATGCTTTAAAGGAAAGAACAATAACAACAAGTGAATATATGAGGAAACAGCTATACAGACATAAAAATGCTTTTAACAAATGGAAATCCTACAGCTGAAAAGCACAATTTCCAAAATGTAAATTTAATGTCTGTTTGTTTTTGCTTGTTAAAACAAACACAGA
>NW_008356043.1:150421-155365 GCF_000622305.1 Nannospalax galili
CAGTATCTAGGATATGGACCAACCTAGGTATTCATTGTGGGTTGAATGTATACAAAATATGTGGTATATATACATAATGGAATATTATGCAGCCCTAAAAATAACAAAGTCTTGTCCTTTGCAGCAGTATGGATGGAAATGGAGGATAATATGTTAAGTGGAATAAGTCTAATACACAAAGACAATTAGCCTTTGTGCCTGTTTATATATGGATGCTGAAAGATTGATCTTAAGGAAAGCATGAAATAGTGGTGACCAGAGCCTGGGTGGGATGTGTGGAAGGGCAGGTGGGAGGGGGTGTTTAACAGGTACAAGGAGGAAGTTGGAATATGTAGTTGTAGGAATGCTTCCAGTGTTCCAGAGCACAGTGAGACACTATGCTGACAGCACTTAATTGGACATTGTAGTATAGTTCATAAATAATTTTGAATATCCATCCCTAATGCAAAGAAATAGTAAATGTTTGAGCTGAGAGGTATTCCCATTACCTTTTGATCATTACACATTGTATATATTCATTGACATGCCACTCTGTACACCATAAATATCTGTAATTATTCTGTATCAACTAAGAATAAAGATGTCTTTGAATTTTTTATAATGTCTCTTCACTTATAACAAAGCCCTCAGAAAACCTCACCAATGCTCCTGAACTTCGGTAACTGTGGACTTGTCATAAAGGCTAGCTATTCTTGGGAAGCCAGAAATGTTTTCAGCCCAGTGCCCCTAAAATCACCTGTGAGCTTTTAAAAAGGCCAGCACCTTGGTCACACATGGATTCAATCCCTGGAGCCCAAGACCAGCTTTCCAAGTGTTTCTACCCCTGAGCAGCCAATCAACAGACTGGGAGGTTAAAGATTAATTTAGGAGAAAAAGTTCCTGATAGAATCCTTTCTGCTACTTGAGACCATGGGGCAGACAGGGTTGGCCTTAGTGGAAAATAAATGGTTGCGAAGGATAGCCACATCCAACCTTCTGGGAAAACAGGCAGAACACAGAGGGCATGTGACCAAGAACCAGTGTCTGTCAGTCTGCCTCTGTGGCTCTGTCTCGCTGGACTTCTTTTCCTGCATGTGACAAATGGCAAGGATCATGGATTACGAGCCTCATTATTTTGAACGGAGCACTGAGTTTTTTCCCAGAAACAAAATTCTTTTCTCATCCTGTTTTCCTTTTCTTTCTTTTTTATTTTATTTTTTTACATTTATTGATATAGTGTGTTTTGTGCCAGGACATGTGTGTAAACAACTTGCAGAAATCAATTCTCTCCTACCATGTGGGACCCAGGGATTGAACTCAGGTCTTCAGACTTGGTGGCAAGTGCCTTTGCCTGCTGAGCCATCTTTCCCACCACACTTTCTTTTTCTTTAACAATTCTTACAACGTGGGGGCTAGTTCTCCTTCACAAACCACCAAGGCTGCATACGTGGGTATAAGCTGTGCTGCTGTTTGAAATGTGAAAATCACACTATCTGTGTCCCACTCAGTCTCTTTCCCCGATTCTGAACCTCTGTTAGCTGTCAACCTTTTTTTCATCTGTTAGTGACATCTACTTTATGTCTGATGATCTCAGTGTATCATGTCTCAAAACCAATTCTTCAAAGCTTTTAAGCCCTGAACTATGTGATCTTAGACAAACTCTCTAGTCTCTGGGTCCCTATTGCTTCCTGTCCCTTCCTCCAGCAAAGGGGTGGTGGTAGAGCTCACCCCAAACCAATGTGGGGTGGGAAGGATATAAGGAGGAGGAGCCCAAGTTTCCTTCTTCAATTTTAAGCCATGCACTTTTGCATCGGATAAATTTGCAATAAGTTTCTTCATTTCCTGTGTCCCTTCTTGCTTGATTTCCTTCCTCCTTGTTTTCACTTTCTGTATTTGTCCTTCTGCCTTCTTTCCTTTCTCTAACCTTTGTATTTAGCTTGAAGACCTGAGCTGAGGAATGGGCTGCTACTCTGAGCCCCTCCCAGGTCTCACTGTTCATTTTTCTTTCCTGATCTCTGATCACAGCTCTAGATTCACAATTTTTTTGTGTGTGGTAAACAAAAACATTTAAATATTTTCTTTTCAATTTTCCCACGGCCAAGAGCATCTCCAGGGGGTCCCAGCAATAAAATATTCACCAGCAATAGTCACTTGAGTTCCTACTATGTGATAAGCCCTATCGCAGTGTGCTCGCATTAGTCTAACCTCATCCCAGTCTCGCACCCCAGTGCCATCACCTCCAGAAGCTGTTCCCTGCTCCTGAGCATGAGCATGCTCTTTCACTGTGATTCTAGCTGCTGATATTGAGCTGAGCTTTGCTTCCTGGCTCTGGGTAATGCCCCACCATTACCAACCCAGTTCTCAGCTCTCAGTCTGGGATTACACCATATCCCCATCATTCTAGCTCTAGCAACTAAAATTTATACTGTTTAGGACCAAGAAAAAGGCAATAGTAGTTCACTTACATTGGAAGTTTCCATATCAACAAGCTAAGAAGACAAGACACAGAGAAAGCATTTGCACTAGATACCTCTAATAGAAGACACTGACCAAAATACACAAAGGATTCTTAAAATGAACTTAATGGGAATCTGATTTTAAAGTGAGCTGAAGATCTGATCAGATAACTCACTATTGAAAGATGCTCCACATTATATAACATCAGAGAATTACAAAGTAAAACAGCCATGAGATAGAATGACACTCTTATTAAAATGCCTAAAACCCCAAACATCGACGATAAAATACTGATATATAAAAGATGGAACAGGAGCAACCAAGAACTCTCATCCATTATTGGTGGGGATGCAAACTGGTACAAATGGGCTCAAGTTCAGTTGGTCTTCCTGGAAGCTTCTGGAGAGAGGAGGTTTCTAAGACACATGGTAGAGGATGCTGAATGGTGCAGTTCCCCGATACAGTCCACGGACGACCACCTGAGTAAGCCTTCCAGCACCCAAGCCACCGACAGACTTCTGATTTCCTTACCATCTGCTCCTTTTTGTGCCTCCTTTCAAAGGCAATAAGATCACATGGTCATGCATGTCACTTTGTAAACCTAACCAGACTTACCCAGCGCTTTCCCAACATCCACAACTCTGCAATCTGCTTCTTTTGCCTTCTTCCCTCGCAGCCATGAGAGTGATGGTCAGCCCACGTACATCCAGGCCTAACAACTAAGAGCTCCTAGAATTTCTGAAAAACCTACTTGGTTCTCACCAACTACCCTCAGCTAAGGCCAAAGTTCCCCAACATATGACAATTCTCAACTCCAGTGTTGCACTCAAATCACTCAATATATTGGGCGTATCTCTATGCCTGCGTCCCATCTGTAGTTTGTCTGATTTACTGCCTAAGGAGTGCCCAGGTATCATTCCCCAGATGATTCTTATATGAAACTACACAGCGCAAGTCTGTTTACAATGTCCAGGCTCAACTCCTGTGGCCCCTTGCACCTGCTCATTGAATTCAGTAGACAGTCCAGACACAAGCACACAGTCTCAGAGTGCATTTCCATGTAAGGGACACTTTTCTTTTGTTCACCCACTGGTTTTCACTGTACATAGATTGGACTGGAAGGCTCAGCCTGACCTTGACCCCCGACCTCCATATCTTTGTCTAAAAGGTCTCTCTCCTTGCAGCCTCTGAGGTCCCTGGCCTTCCTTTTGCTCCTCATCTTAGGAACCTCCAGTTTCAGGATTTACGCTTGCTGACTAGTCAGCTCTGAGCTTAAAAGTCCTTTAGTGCCAAGACTCTCCTTGACACTCCACAGAAGTAGATCCTGTCTGCAGTGACTCTGTTGCATCATTTTATTTATTTTCATAGCATTTACATTACCCATTTGTTGTTTCTGTGTGTGCTTCTTTCCCGTTTCCCCACATCTCAGAATGTAAACCTCAAGAGGACAATTTTGTCTTTTCTTTCACTTGCATCCCCAGCACCTGGGGCCCATGGAAGATTAAATAAATGAATGCATTTCCTTATGGACAAAGACCAGAAGATATCAAATTCTACCACCAGGAGGCAGCATGTACACAGTCAATGAAGAGCTCTTCTCTCCCACCACAACAGACAACAGATGGAGAAATGGCCAGCCATAAGGCACTTCCTGCTTTTCTTCTCACTATCTGCCTAAAGCACCTAGAGGCACTGACGACCAGTGATCAGAAAAACCGGCTAACAGAGCACTGCTGTGGAGGTTAAGATCGCAAATAGCCCCTACCTGGCCTCAACAGTTTTCACAATGGGCACATTATGCTCTTTCCCCATAGTGGACGTCATTTAAAAACCGACTGCAGAGTAATTTAGACAAATCTCAAATGTTCCAGAATAAAGTGTAAGACTTCGAAGGATGAGGGTCGATACCAGGTGCTTTTGTTGTGATTGTTGTTGTTGTTTGTTTTGGAGAGGAAGTTTGCAAAGGGTAAGAGTTAGGACCTTCCAATTTATCTGCTATTTGTTGATCAGTCAGTCTTCAACAATGATGAAGTTATAAAGTCTAATATTTAATAGATGGTCTCCATGTGTTGGGAAGAAAATTAAGCACTTGAAGTAAGTTGTGTATAAATTTGGTATTTTGCTGAGTTCAAAATTAAGATAGCAATGGGCTGAGGGTATAGCTCAGTGGTTCAGTTTGCCTAGTATGTGTGAGCCCCTAGATTTCATCCCTAGCATTATAAAAAAGTATACATAAAGATAGATAGATAGGTGATAGATAGATAGATAGATGATAGAAAAATAGATAGATATAGATAGATAGATGATAGATAGATACATAGATAGATAGATGATAGACAGACAGAAAAATAGATAGATAGATAGATGATAGATAGAAAAATAGATAGATATACATAGATGATAGATAGATAGATAGATAGATGATAGATAGATAGATGATTGATAGATGATAGATAGATAGATAGACATGTACATACATGAACATATACACATACATAGATATATACA